>NC_073723.1:9704845-10007875 GCF_023634155.1 Falco peregrinus
TATCTTGTATAAAATGAAATAACTAAAGAAAGGCTAGTAGCCCTAAATTTAAGCTTTTGCCCCAAGCCTTGTTACCATTAGAGTACCTTTTTGTAAGAGCTGCAAGAAATCCATTTTCCCTACCTTAGAGTGGAGAGAAAAAAATTAATCCCAATGAGGAAATCCTAATTAGCCTGCAGCTTACTTCAGTGTTTCATCTCCCAGAACCATGAGGAGCTGTGAGTGGCATCTCTAAATGTCTAACACCTAATTAAGCAGGCATAAATCTGTTAGAATGTACGTGAGATGCTAATTTATATAGGAAGTAAATAAAAGCAAAGAGCTGCGGCCAGATATATCATTGGTTTATTCAAGTAAAAATCTACACTAAGTGCTTTTTTCACTGGAATTAAACACACACATTGCAGTTTAAAAAATAAAAATTAAAAAGGAAAAAAGAATGAGATTAAGCTGGAAAGTAGCTGTCACCTAGCTAAGAAATGAAAGCTAAATGTAAAGTGAGGGAAAAAAAAAACAAACCAAAAGTAAGACAAATTATAGTACATTCTTCTCCTCACATTTATAGATTTTATTGTTTGGTGATTTGTATTTTTCTTCTATAAATATTTTTCTGCAGTTTCTGCAAGCGTCTCAGACATGAAAGTCCTCAGCAGCAGCAACAGTTTTCAATAAGCTAGGGTTCTTCATTGAAATAAAACACAACTCTAAGCATTTTTCAACCCAAACACAAAACAGCTGTCTTAAATAACCAGTCAATTATCTATGCAACACAACTCAGTATGCAGTGTACACCTTAGATTTTTCCAGATGCCTTAACAAATTTCTAAGTTAACACACTAAGAACTAACTTAAATAAAGATGGTTTCAGAACCAAAGTGGGTATCTTTTGGAGTTCACTATGCTCTTGAAAAGGCAAAGAGTTGCTCTTTTAGAGTCCATAATTCATAAATGGCTTTTCCTGTCCATTGCAAGTCCCTTCTACAAAGGCAATCTTGGGGAAAAAAAGCCAACCACCATGCAATAGACAAAGATATTTCGTTTATTACTCGTAAAAATTACAAAACAGGCAAGAACATTCTCACAGTTAAAACCTCCTTAGTAACATAAAACATAGAGGTCCTCACAAGCCTCCATAAGAACACAGGGCAAAACAACATATTTCCCAGAACAGGAAGGTCCATATTTCCTACAGTGGCTGTAGGAAAAATATACATTATAGGTGCGCATTTACATAATGGTTGGATTAATGAATGTGAATAAAAGGAAGCCCACAAACTGGTTGAACTCCTCTTGCAATCAGAAAAGTACTACTGTTTAAGCATAAACTTTGCTGAACGGTAGTAATAACAAAGTTAGCTGAGTTTCTGTCCTTCCTATACGTACCAAATCTTCTTTCAGGTTATTTGCATTTAGGGACTAGTATTCTCAATACACTAAACTGTCACAGTCTCTTCTAGAGGGAAGAATGGCTTTGGCTGGCATACCAAAACTGTGCAGGGAAAGACTGCTAAGGCCTTCAAGCACATTACGGGAAAAATACTGTCTTATTCACAATAGCTATAAGTAACTTTCAGAAGCCTAGGGTCAGTTTGTATCACAAGTTCAAATCTAAGCACCACTGCAACAGATACACAATTACTCAGAAACTTACAGTAGCTGAAATCTGTGTGCATCAGTCAGTGGAGTTAAGGGACTGGAATCTAATCTGCAAGTATGTTCTAACCTGACAGCACGATGGTTGAATGGATATATCCACCAAATCATTGTGATTTACATCAAATTTAACATTAAATACATCTGGTAAGTATTAAAATCAGATCAAATCAAATCTACAAGTGCCTCCAAATCATCCTTCTAGAAAGCAGTAAGAGGTAAGACAAAGCACCCTAGCAGATCAAAAAGACATGACATACACTTATCTGAACCTATCAGAGTTGCTCAAGAATTAAAACTGAAAATTATGTGCCTCCTGCCATAAAGCTGCTTAACAAAACACGAAATCCAGCCCCAAACACTTGGTGATGGAACAGTTAATGGATTTGAAACAAGCATGCCAAAGACATAAGACTATTAAGACTATTAGTCCTGCCAACTCTTGTTAGGGATAATAAAAAATAATAAGAAGAAGAATAAAAAAAAAAAAAGTAGGTCAGAGAAATCATAAAAATAAATGCTTCCACCGATATACAGAATATGTTTTGAAGATATGCACATGTCTCAACAGAGACATTAAATTCCCAGACAATTATTTTAAGTACACATTTCTCTTTTTCCTGTCCTTACAGATCTTTCCCCTTCACAATAGGTGAATGTAGTTTTCATTTCTCACCTACGTTATGCAGCACTAGTCTTTGCTCTGCCCTGCCTTGTACGCCTCAGATTTCTTTCTGTGCTGTCCACTTATCCTTTAGGTTTAACATAACATAGCCTGTTGCTTTCCATGCCAGATCTCAGGGATCCTTCAAAGTGTTTCAGACCGCTGCAGGGGAGGAGGGGGACATGGAACAGAAAGGGCCATGATTGCTGGAATTCCCTTTCCAACTTGTTTGATTTGTTCATGCGGCACGCTGGACAGAGTGATACCATCTCTCATAGTAGTATCTGACATTTTAGAGTTTTCTTCAGTTCACCCAGGAAGCCCTCAAGAGGTAAGAGTTTTTTTCCTCTTCATTAATAGTGTGCCTTACAGGGCAGAATGCTGACAGACTATGACTGCCACAACTCCCCACTGTGACCTTGGACACTCTTCATGACAAAAACCTACCAAGATTATTAGTTTCACCACTCCTGCCTCTAGACCTGTCTGCAATATTCAATGTGATTTCAAAATATTAAGGCAAGAATGTTTATCTAGTAGAAAAGATTATCTGAAGTATTTAATGTCCTTTCACTATATTGAGATTAGGTGCCTTTGTTTCTTGTTTTCACCAGGAGGAAGCTGAGCCTAACGATAATCTTTAATTTGTTACTTTACATACATTCACACAAATAAGAAGTGTTTCCAAAAGACCTGAGGATTTTCCATAATTATGTCTCATTACAGTTTACTTTCTTACTACTGTCCAGTTAACACTAGCCCAGTTGAAATGAAACTTAAGTTTTACAGATTACTGGTAAAATACCACTAAAAATGAAGAAAAAAAAAGAAAGTAAAAAAACAAAAAGTATGCTGACCAATACTAACAGGTAAGTATAGAAAATAGTGAAGCCATTGTACAACTAGGTTTATATAAGACTTAAACGTAAGAATTTATCCAGCATAAGAATGTACAAACTCCAAAGAGCACAGATGAATGTAGTTTTCATTTCTCACCTACGTTATGCAGCACTAGTCTTTGTTCTGCCCTGCCTTGTATGCCTCGGATTTCTTTCTGTGTGGTCCACTTATCCTCTAGGTTTAACATACTTGCCAATTGATATCATCTCAAGTAAAATTCTGTGAGATGCAAAATGTTAATATTTCTATTTCTTGTTGCATCCCTTGAGAAATTTTGGCAGACATTTTGGAATTCTTAAATTTCTATTGTTTATTCCTTCTAAGACTATTAAATATCAGTATGAGAAGCAATAATTTTAAGAGCTAACCCAAAATAAGTTCAGGGAAAATAACCATATGCAATGTAATCAGCCTGTTTATTCAGTTCTTTGCTCAGTGACAAAAAGAAAACATTTTATAAACTTCCAGTTTCCTTCACTTATTAAAGTTTTATTTTAAGAAAAACCTTATTAGCTGCTTTTTTGCACTTAAAATGAAAGTTACCTCGCCCATGTGAATGACTGCAGTAGTGAACCTATGTACCAAAATGTGCATTGATTTCCTTCTTTTCAATTCTGGTTTAAGAAAAACAAAAATCAAGGTTCATCATTCTTTGAGGAAGAAAGCACTATCATCGGGTCACATTTAACTCTTAATTCAATAAATCTTAATATTAAAAGTCAATATTGGCTTATTAAAGAGATCCTGTAACTCTGGATGATGATTCCACTCTTCCTGATTTATTTTTTTTTCCATTAAATACATATTGACCTTGACATATAAGCTTCCTGTGCCTAAGCCAAGCACTAATTCAACATGCTGTTAAATGCATGTCTAATATTTAAGTATATGGATTAAGCACTTCTCATGTTAAATGCTGTAACTTGTAGTTGTTCACTGAATCATGGCCCTAGTTTTGTTTCTGGCAGTGGAGACAGTGTAGTTTGCAACATGGGATTTATAGTTGCTAGACAGTAAGACCGTGTGTACATAATGCAGTAACAGTAATAAATGATAAAACTGCTAAAAGTTTCTGAAAAAGTTGTGTGACCTTCGAATTTATTACTGTATTGGCAATTACTCTTGTATTTACAAGACTTTGTAGCAAAAGTGAATCATCACAGACCCTACATGAATATTTTATATTTACTGCAAAAGCCTGTAGATTGTGGAGCCATGAATATCACCGGCAATTTGACTGTGTTTTAACCCTACTGATTAAAGCAATTAGAGCTGAATTGTGCTGGCTCACCAGGTTTTCACGTTTGCTGATGCATCCCCTAAGCCCAAAGGGAACAGGGATAGCACTTTGGGCATAATGCTTTAACCCTTATTCATGCACATGACGGGAATTACTTGCACCACGGATTATGATTATTTATATGCAATAAGGACCGAATCTACAACAGTTTCTCAGGTATTCCATACAGAGATTGCAGATCCAGGGTTTTTTCCCACTCTGGAATTTCTTGGATTCTTTTAAATGACAGTTATGTAAAGAGAAAGAAAACCACACTCTGTAAGGAAGGGAGTAATATCCTGGCTGTTGTTTAACAGTAGGATTATCATTTAGAAAGGATGTTAGATTTCCTAGTTTGTTTAAAATAGACAGTATTTTTAATTGCCCAGTCAAGGTTATAAATAAGAGGTAATCAATCTTTAAATTAATGGAATATATCTTCTAGGATTAACTCTATTTATAGTGCCATGCTTGAATCTGTTGTCCTTAAGAAATAACTTGACAGTAGAAACTAGAAGTTCAATCACTGCTAATTAGTCTGTTGGCTAGTAATAAACATTAACAGTAACATACTTCTCAGTCTAGTGTTCCAAATTTGGTATTGCCTCTTTCCCAAATTTATAGCTCTGCAGATGAATTCTTCCCTTCCATTCCCCTTCCTTACATTTACAGAAGCTAAGGAGATGTTATGTACTTTATGGATTCTATACTGACCCACTGTCCCTGGCTATGAGGGCTAAAGAAAAGGAAGAGACAAAGAAGCAGCAATACCTTCACATTCTTTTGAGATTAAAAGGAATCTTTAAGCATGACCACAACAAGCATAAACACTACCCTCTGGTCCTCCTCGAGTACAAAGCACAGCAATAGAACCTGCTGGAAGGAAGAGCTATGAATCTCGTACCTACTCTCCTTCCACAGCACTACAGTTACGGGGATCCAAAGGATAGCAGCTGCTCAACTACTCTCCCTGCACCACCATAATAACACTTCTTGCCAGGAACCAAACAGACAGATGTATATAGATGTCTATTTAGATAGATATAAAAAAATCCTGCCAGTTGTCTTGTTTGTTTTGGCACACCTCAAGAGCACTGGCAAGATGGTTCACTGAGACCAAAAAGCAGTCTGGTTTCCCAGCTGCATGCTGCATCAAATTCTCATCTCCCTGTGTCACCTTCTCTGGTTATTAGAGAGCCAGTCTGGAATGCCTCTCCTTTTGGCAAAAGCTTTTCACTCCTGTCTTTGTCGTCTTTGTCCTTGCCCTTTTCCTGTGTGCTGAGGCAATTAGAAAATCTCTTCACCACTTGACAGTCACTTGAATGCCAGTTCCTATTTCACAATGCTGTTCTCAACAGCCAGTCATCTGGATGTAGGTTGTGCATTTGTTTTAATGGAAAATATCATGAAAAAAATAGGTAGACCAGGTGATATTTTTGCTTTGTTTTTCTTGCTTCAAATAGCAGTAGAACTAACAGAATTCTGTAGACTCTGCATTAACATAAATGAAAAAAAATAGTTATGTAAGATATATTGTCTTCTAGGAAGCTTTTATTTTTGCATCTGTGCCACAGAAACAGTTTTCTGTGGCATGATTGAAGGCCATGAAGATGATTAAGGGCTTGGAGCATCTGTCATACAGGGAGAGGTTGAGAGAACTAGAACTGAGAGAACTTTATCTTCAGAAAGAGAAGGTTTGAGGGAGATCTCAATGTATTTAAATACTTGAGAAAGAAGAGAGATGACTTTCTCTTTATTACCCAGGTATAAGAGGGTATAAGAGAAAGGACAAGAGGTAACAGGCATAGACTGAAATAATAGAGAACTACATCTAAACATTTTAAAAAAAAGGAAGAAATAAAATTAACTTCACACTTTTTGCTGTGACAGTAATTGAATACTGGAACAGGTTGCCCAGAGAAGCTGGTGAGGATGGTGAATTCACCATCCTTAGGGAAATTCAAAACGCAACTAGACACAGTTCTGTACAACTGGTAGTTGACCCTGCCTTGGAGCATGGGCAGAGATTAGGCAAGGTGAACTCCAGCTATTCCTGCCAACCTCAGCCATTTTGCAACTTTGCAAAAAGTACTTGAAGATGCTTCCAGAGTACTGACTTATAAATTAAAAGCAAGCTAAAGAAATTTTATTGCAGAAGGCCAGTATAATATATCTTTTGTCTATATTTTTTAGCTAAAAATATGTTCAGTAGACTCCTAGATATCTTTTATAAATATTTTATAATATAATATATTCTGTTCATTATCACAACATAGTTGGGAGAAAAAGCTGGCTGGTTTTAGTAACTTTTTTTGTGTAAATTCTTAAATTATACTTCCACCGACATCTATGTGAGAATACAACAATACTGTATTGCAATACAGAAAACAGTAAGGTTTTTTTTTCTTTTGATAATCCAAAAAGGTATTTGAAAAGGTCTAGCCAGTTCAATGGGAAAAGTAAGGCACAATGAAATTACATTTCTACTTTTGTTTGTACATAGAAAAAGTAAAAATGTCACTTTGGCTGAGTTAAAAATGGTTTCTCATATCGTAAAAATGTTATCAAACCAGAAGAATAAAAAAAAAGGTCAAGTTCATGACTGGATGCTTCACTGCATCTGTTTCCACATGGACTTGCCATTTTATTGAAAATATCAAGCACATAGATCAAGGTTCCATAGAAGTGAACTACTAGACCTGATAAGAAAAACCCGTCTTAAAAAGTTTGAAGGTTGTTGCAGCACAGGTTAATTGTTTCATTACCCATGAAAAAGGGCAAAACCACCCCAAATATTTTCCCCTCAAAAAGTATTATTGACAGCACTGAACAAAAAGGTGACTTGAAAGCCACCCAAGGATATTGAGAAATACTCAGAAAAAACAATAATGAAATAGAGCAGTGTCAAATACAGCAGTTGTTTATAAATATGAACCCTTAGGCTTGGGAAGTTTAATTAGTGTATTCAGATCTCATTAGATTTTGCTTCTTTGGCTTTTTTTCTCCTGGCAGTGTGGCCTGAAGTCAGTGTAAACTAAGTACTCCAAGTGCCCCATGAGACTGGGCTCATAATTATTTCTCACTTTAATATCCGCTAGTTCAGCTCAAAACAACAAAAACATGAGAAACAGAAGAACGCGCCTTAAACAATCTCATTTGAATGCATTAAAAGTTGTTTATGGGCATGCCTAAAGTGTCAGGCATCTGGCTTAAAAGTTATAGATAACATATGCTTGCTATGAGTCATATCAGAAGCACAATTTGAGATAAGGCAGATAAACAATAATGTAGTTTGTCAAGGGCTTTAATATGTACTAAGACTCAGACTATGCAAATATTTAAAAAGAAGGGGTTTTTTTCCTAAGAGTTGTGCTTCTACATTGTTTTTTGTTTGCAGGGAAAGTGAGTTTTTCTTTTCTTATAAACTGCATCTAGTTATCATACAGTATAAACTTCAGAAACAAATAAAACTATATGAAGTAAGTTTAAAGTACGTGTTTCTGCTTCTTAGATAACTAGATCTTTTAGAGTAGTGTTTTGTGCATACCTTACCTGTTTCGTACATGAATGAAGCTACAGCATTTCTAAAAGTTTTAGTTGTCTATGTTCTGCTGCAGCCACTATAAATTTAAATATATATATCTTCTATCATTTTCTTTTCCTTTAAAAAGTAGATACCTAATACAAAATGTTAGGTATGTTACCAAGATGAAACAGGAGTAGAAGGCATTAACCTTAAGTGTTTTAGGATGGGAGATAATAAACTTCTATTTTGCTTGGTGAAAACCAACAAAAAGCCTAGAAAGACTATACCACTTCAAGTTATTCTAAATGAGAATGACATGGGATTTGTCCCTTGGGAATAAAAAGACCATAATAACAAAGGAATGGCTTACACCCTCTTAGACAAGATGCATTAACCACATAAGAACATGCGGGTGAAGTTCAATTCATCTGCTAAGATGCCCCTAAAACATATACAAAAGATACATTTACAACAGATAGAGTGCTAGGAAAAAGAGTAGTAGTGTAGTGTATTAGATGTTGATATTTATGCAAGGACACAGTATTTAAATTTAGCACACTGTTGCTGAAAATATGCTGCTGGCGGTCGCTTTTTTACAGGATAGCACAGATAGCCATGCTACAGTGTTACGCATGGGCACAGAACTGCACTCGGGGTCCATAAAATGGCATCTAGAGATTAGCAGCAAGATTGTCTCACCCCAGCAGTTTTCCTCAGCTGATGAAGGAAAATACTCTGATCTGCTAAATCCTAACTTGATAACCAGAATAAAAATGTGTCAATTATTATTGTTTTACAGGGAAAGGTTAGAGGGATTTTTTATACCTTATATCTGGGTTTCTCATAATGGGGACAAAAACATGGAATCCAGACTAAAGTACTTTCTTCAAGAGCAGAATACACTTTAATTTGCAGAAAACTTGTCAACTGAATTACAGATGCATCCCATGCCTACATCAGTCACAAAGTACACACCTTGATGACAGGTTTGAATTGTTTAATTACTTAAGGTAGGATAAGAAGTGCCTAACACTGAGAGATCAAGTTCCACTAAATTCATCAGGAATCTAGACAAAACATCTTACAGGATCAATTCTTTCTCTTAATGAGTATATCTGAAGAAAAATCTGTTCAAATCACCATAAAGGAGTCAGGAGAGCAGCTATTTAGGTAGCAATGACATTTCATCTGTTTTAACCAGGCAGTTTCACTTCACTTCATGTGCATTGTAAGTGTCAATGACAATAAACTGGTCACTTTACATCTTCTTCAGCTGACATGGGTATCAGGGGCAGGATGCACTGCTACATGAGTCTGGTTGATAACTGGACACCTATTAGTTTTGGTCCATAAGGTTTCAGCAGTACAGAACAATGAGTTAACTAATTACATATTTTTTCTAAAGTTGTTAAGCTGGGAAGCTGCTGATAAAAAATTAACACAAACTTTAATGAAAGCTACAAAACTGGAAAAGGAAAAAAAAAAATACACACACCTTTATAGCACAAGGCTGTGAGCAACCTTAGGCCATGCAATCCAAAAGCTTTGTCTGAGAATTAACAAAACACAAGGTCAGAGTACTGACTGGATTTTCTTTTGTGCATGCACATGGGCACGTACATAATTAAAAGAACAATGCTGCTTACTGAAAATAAGGGGAGTGCTTCCCTGAAACCCCCTTATGTTAGCTTGAGGAAAAAAAGTGGATAAAATTACTTGAACAGTTTTACAAATACAAATAACGGTTTTGTCTCTGCTATATGATTTCTACTCTATGCAGAACTTCAGAAAACCTTATATCCTTTTTCTTGCATGAAACATAACCAGGTGAGGGAGGGAAAAAGTAAATCCTTCACCATTATTTCTTCTTTTCCTAAAGAAATAATGCACAAAATCTCAAAAATTTTGTTAATCACATAAGCCAAAATGTTGTCGATACCTTCTTCTGAGGCACTCAACCGCACCCCAAACAAAAGACCCAACAAACAACACACATTTTATCCCAGCTTAACTAGTTTCTGTCAAAACCTATGCTATATTTCTGACATTGCAGAGACAAAGTTATATACAGAAAATTACTCATATTTCATTTTCACCTCAGTCAACGTTAATCTCTAAGACCTCTGTATAAATCAATGATCAATTGTTATTATCATTAAATGTCTCAGGTTATTATGATGTAAAGGTTTGGTAGAAATAAAAAGACTTTTCATATGTAAAAATAAGTTACATGACCACAATAAAAGGCACTGTGAACAGTTAGATTAAGACTAAAATATTTAAACTAAAAAATAGTCCATAAAGTCATTATTATACTTACAGCCATGACAATTCTGCCCCTACATCAGGTATCACCCCAGCACAAATGGTCTAACATTTTCATAAATAACAAAAAAAATGAAGTAATATTTGTTTTGAAAACAATGATAAAAATAAATCAGATGGGTGGACCTTGCCAGTAATTACGGCCCAAAATCAGCTGAGATCACCAATACTATACACAAGAGTGAAGCGAAAAGAAAACTAGTGGGAATTTTCTTGTTTCACAAGGTTACCTTTGAAATTCAGTTTTTTCTGAGCTGCATGCGAGGCATTTAATTCTGAATCTTAAGACTAACTACTAAACACATTCTTCTCCATTAAATGAAATAATATAAATATAAATTACTTAGCTAAATTCAATGGCACTAAAATAAGAAGAAGAAAAAAATAATCCCAAACCTAAAAATCAGGAAAAATTAAGGAAGAGGTTCAGTGGATTCATTTCCACTGTTTTGAAGGATTAGCCTCTGGTCCAGGCTGGAGGCAAAGTTATCATCCATTTACATCAGCTCCCTTTGGAGTGACCTCACATCTGACCATGAGGAAGGCAGATCTCAACTGAATATAGTTATCACAGAGCACAGACACGAGTGTAATCCCTGTGGATACCATACATGTGAACATCTGTTCTTGGCCCAACACAGCCAGCGATCCTGCCTACCTGTTTGTACCATTTGTACATCACGAGACAGACAGGATGGTGCAAGATCGTGTAAGTAGCAGCCCTTTTATGGGCTTTCTAATTGCATGGAACTGAATTTGCATTTATACTGCCTACAAGGAAAGCAGTCTTTGGAGCACACTTACCCCAAAAGCACAAACTCCAGGGGAAAAAAGTCAGGAGCTGCCGAGTCTGACTCTTAAATTAGACCACATGACCTACTCTAACTAGATGACAGGTATTTTATGTCCACAATGCACAACTTCTTTATGAAGGAATAGCAAAGTTTTATGTGGAACTACCCATGACAACTGTTTTATAACTATTTCCCTTCCCTCTTTCTTTCTTTTTCAGAGACAGAGTGCATAGTAGGTACTTAACTGAGACAGAACAGCTCCAGGTCCTCAGTAGAATTAACAAACAAACAAACAAAAATAACCAAAAAAACCCAACAACAAAAAAAAGAAATTACAGTTGAGAAAACATCAATGTATAAGCTACTATTCACTATTTATGTAGCTCTGAATTTTAACAAACATCTTCAGTGATAATAACTAGTTTTCTGTATTTATAGAGAAACAACACTCCATAAATACTCAGTTTTACTACTTAGCATATCTATCCCTAGTTCACACACAATAGGTGTAAAAAATAGATAAATATCACTAGACCATTTTTTTCAGTAAAACAATATTCAAAGAAGCAGTTATTTACTCATTAAAATGCAAATAACTAAATCCCTTTACCTTTCACACTTTACACCCTTCTAACATCTGAATAAAGGACAGAAATGATGGGCTAATTCCAGTGCTAACTGGAGAATCATCTTTTAATGGCAACAGAAGTGTTGTTATTTACATTTCTATATCATGGTGTTAACAGTAAGACACTAATCCAGTAAGAGTCTGCCAGCTTCAGTATTTCATAACTGAGATGAAGTAGATATAGGTATTTGCTGCATGGTAAACTGCACAACGTTACACTTACTACTCAGATTTCTGTAATGGAGCTGCAAAACTTCGGTCATCCTCCCTTTCTTCTATCCATTCTACACTTTCTTAACTGCTGGCAACATTCAGTGGCTTTTCCTCAGAGCCTTTTGGTTTTTTTGATTCTAATATTTGACAGTTCATGGTAATTACATATAGCCTTAACCCAAAGACTGCCACTTAGACACACCTGTTGGAACCATGCTATTAAATAACCAGTTATTTCCCTACCAAACATCGGACCCTATTTAAAAGGAACACTATAGAGTATCTGAGGGTACTCGGTGAACTGGCAGAGGAGCTCGCCAAGCTGCTCTCCATCATTTATCAACAGTCCAGGCAAAACGGAATGGTCCCAGTTGACTGAAGGTTAGCTAATGTGATGCACATCTACAAGAAGGGGAGGAAGGAGGGTCCAGGGAACTACAGGCCTGTAGCCTGACCTCATTGCTGGGGAAGGTTACAGAGCACCATCATTCTGAGTGCCATCAGAAGGCATGAGCAGGACAAACAGGGGATCAGGCCCAGCCAGTGTGGATTTATGAAAAGCAAGTCCTACTTGACAAACCTGATTTCCTTCTATAACAAGATGACCTGCCCAGTGGATGAGGGAAAAGCTGTGGATGTTTTCTACCTGAACTTTAGTAAAGCCTTTGACAGTTTCCCACAACATTCTCATGGAGAAACTGGCTGCTCATGGCTTGGTTGGGTGTGCTCTGTTCTGAGTTAAAAACTGACTAGATGGCTGGGCCCAAGGATCTGTGGTGAATGGAGTTAAATCCAGGTGGTGACTGGTCACATGTGGTGTTCCCCAGGGCTCAGTATTGGGGCCAGTCCTGCTTAATACCTTTATTGATGATCTGGACAAGGGGATCGAGTGTACCCTCAGTTAAGTCTGCAGATTACACCAATTTGGGCAAGAATGTTAACCTGCTGGAGGGCAGGAAGGCTCTTCAGAGGGATTGGGGCAGGCTGGATTGATGGGCCAAAGCAACTGAATGAGGTTCAACAAGGAGAAGTGCCGGGTCTTGCATTTGGGTCACAACAACCTCATGCAAAACTACAGGCTTGGGGAAGAGTGGCTGGGAAGCTGTCTGGTAGAAAAGGACCTGTAGGTGCTGGTTGATGGCTGGCTGGCTGAACATGAGCCAGCAGCACTCCCAGGTAGCCAAGAAGGCCAACAGAATCCTGGCTTGTATCAGAAACAGCATGGCCAGCAGGACAAGGAAGGTGATCATACCTCTACACTCAGGACTGGTGAGGCCACACCTTGAATACTGTGTTCATTTTTGAGGTCCTCAATTCCAAAAGGATGTAGAGGTGCTGGAGCATGTCCAAAGAAGAGCAACGAAGTTGCTGAAGGGTCTAGAGAACAAGTTTTGCAAGAAGCAGCTGAGGAACCTGGGGTTCTTTAGTCTGGAGAAGAGGACACTAAGGCAGGAACTTACTGCTCTCTACAACTACTTGAAAGGAGGTTGTCGCAACGTGGGAGTAGGTCTCTTCTCCCAGACAGCAAGCTATAAAACAAGAGAAAAGAGCCTCAAGTTATGCCAGGGGAAGTTTAGACTGGATACTAGAAAAAATTTCTTCACTGAAAGGGGAGTCAAGCATTGGAAGAGGCTGCCCAGGGAGGTGGTGGAATCACCATCCCCAGAGCAGTTTAAAAAATTCATAGATGCAGTGCTTTGGGACATGGTTTAGTGATGGACTTGACAATCCTAGGTTAATGGTTGGACTCAATGATCTCAAAGGAGTTTTCCAATCTAAATGGTTCTATGATTCTATTCTATGTTTCTGTGCTTGTCAGTATTTTAAAACAGCTCAAATATCCCAGTCCTGTTTTACTGTGTGTTTTACATCAAATATCTGCCCACAAAGATGGCAAAGCCAGTGCATATAAACCCATTAGACCTAGATCAAGTTCCTTTCAGATATTCAACATCCCTATGCACTTTACTGTTCCTATGGTTTTCATGCATTGAACCAACACTGAGAAGGGGCAAGCGTGGATGATTTAACAGCCACACATTCTGGTTTTTTAATGTTCAAGACAGCAAGACAAAACCATTCACAGGATGCACACTAACTGCTCCATGACATCCAAATCGTCCAAGCTAGAACTCTGGAGTCCCTTTATAGCAGAGCAAGGTTGGAGCCTATGCAGAACTCTTCAGAGCCTCAAGTCAGAAACCTGCTTCCCTCTCCACCAACAGCAGATGAAGCCTAGCTGCATACTTTAGTCACCTACACTGGATAGAGAGTAGTAATCCTTCTTTTTAGCAGTTAAAAGGTGAAATAGTTCAACAGTCCAGCCAGTATTTAAAGTACAGATATATCTGTCCTGTGGATGTGTGACATTTGAGCTGTATTCATGTTGCTTATAGGAAATTAGATAATATGCAAGTTCATGAATTAAGAGAACTACTGTGGCGTATGATAGCACAGACTTTGCAAGGATGATGAAGCAACAACCTTTACTATTAGCCAGCCACAGCTTCCATAAGTTTACACTCTGTACACACGCGGTCAAAAGCTTTACCACTGGTCAAACTCTACTGTCCCCGCAACCAGCTGCTGCCCACCACAGGCTGCTCTCAGCTGCATCTGCATTCTCTCTTCATCCTGTGCTCTTCTTCCAGCCAGCCTCTCCTCCTCCTTGTCTCTGCTTCATCTAGGGTTTGTTTGTTTGGTTTTTTCCGACAGTCCCTCAGAGCTATTTAACCACTTTTCTGCAGGATCACAGCTGCACACCATCAACGTCAAACATCAAGGCACCAGCTGCAAACCATCAAACCCACTGTCTTCGTCCTCCTACAAACTACTATCTTGCTACTAATCAATAAACAAAAGGACCACCCCCCCACCCCCCCTTTTGTTTTTCCCACTAGTATTTCAGTACCTATCCCTGAAGATGGTGCTAGGCTGCGTTTTATAAAAGATGTATTTTTAAACATAACTACGCAGAACCAAAGAATAAGTCAGACAACTTGAAAGTACTCAGTCTTCTGTTAAAAAAAGTGCAAAGAGTAAAAGGAAAATAAAATTCCATTTGTGTGGTGACACAGTCAACAGCTGCATCTGGGCTGAAACTTCACAGAAATGTAGAAGCCAGAAGCATTCAAGCAACACCCAGCAATGCATTTGCAAAGAGTAGAGGCTACTGTAGAAGGTGGCAGGGCGGAAGGGAAAGAGTCCCTTTACAGTGTACTTCACATTTAACTGCAGCAGTTCTGCAGCTTAGGGAAAGCTCAGCAGTTTTCAGCTGGTACCCTTCTACTCAAAAAGTGCTTCCCATCCCGCCCCAAAAGACAGAAGAGAAGATAAAGATCTTTTCAACAGCTGACTCTGCTTTTTGTGAGAGCAACTTCTTTTGGCACTAGAATAAAGTATTTCAGTTTGAAGGGACCTACAACAATCATCTAGTCCACCTGCCTGACCACTTCAGGGCTGACTGAAATTTACAGCATGTTATCAAGGACATTGTCCAAATGCCTCTTCATCACTGACAGGTTTGTGGCATCAATCTCCTCTCTAGGAAGCCTGTTCCAGTGTTTGAAAACCCTCTTGGCAAAGAAATGCTTCCTAATGTCAAGTCTGAACCTCCTCTGATGCAGCTTTGAACCATTCCCACATATCCTGTCACAGGTTACTGGGCAGAAGAGATCAGCATCGCTGATCAGGTTCATGCACAAACACTTCTCTGCACCTAAGAAAAGTAAGCTCCTAGAGACACTATCAAAAAGCAAACCCTAGCATGGAATCTGACAAAGCTCAGAATGTTTTTCTAGATAAACTAAAAGTGATGTGCATTCATAGTCATCATGCAGCTGTCTCCTGAATTTGAATTCAAACTGAAAACTTCTCTTCAAGTGGTTTGAAAAAAAAATGTTAAGAAGCTGTATAAACTATTTCACTGGAGTTTATAGAAGGTATCACCTATTCACCTATGCAATGACAAATTAATTGGATTGGTGCAGAAAGGAATGACATTTCTTTGGTGAAATGAGGGAATATAACACCTATGCAAAGGCTTGTGTAAGCATTACACTTATTAGTGTCTTAGTGGTTATAGTGTCATATAACATTGCGTGCAAATACGTGAAAAAACTATGTTCTTTGAAAAATATCACATGATACTACAGTGCAATAGAATTTGGATCTTAAATCATTAACTTCATCTCAGTAAATAAAATAATATTTCACTTTAGAAAAAACTATGGAAGACTTTCTTTTCCCCTTATGATTTTTCCCCCCTATTTCTGAATTCAGTGACTCATATGCAAATTTCACTTAAAACAGGCAAAGTCTGTAACATTATAGAGATGGAAAGGAGAATAATCTACATTTTCAAATAGGAATATTTCAGTATTTGGTAGTAGCATCCAAGAACAACTTATCTCCCCAGGAGCAAGGGATAAAGCAGTGATTTCTTCTTTTGAAGATGTTTACCACGAAATTACTTCCGTTACAAGACATGAAAATCAGTGCAGCATAAAATATCTACTAATTGTTATATTCCTTTTGTCAATCTGTTGCCTTAAATCAAATCTCACTCTTCCAAGAAACTAACACTTTACAGTGAATATAAATTATACACAATAACTGTCCTAGCTTATGGCACTGGATTATATGTTACTGAGTTTCCTGGTGAGCCAAAAAATAATGGGAGGGTTGCTCTATTTCACAGGACAATAAACCAGTTTGAGCAATAATTTATCAAACAGCTAATACTAAGTTTCCAGGATGAATAGCTTTCACTGGCATGAAGTACAATCTAGTCACATAACTACTGCCACAATTAAAATTATATGATTTTAAATAACATTCCACGAAGTTCCTTTCTTCCTATCTTAGTTTAAAATAGATCCTACTCTTTTTTTCTTCTTTGGCTTACAGCTGAAAGGGGAAAACAGAGGAAAGAAATTCTGAAGCTCAAAGTCTTTAAGGATACGCACATTTTAAACAAATGCTTTTGGATTCGTGTTGCTTCCAGGTTTTCATTTTATGGATATTTACATGTTTAGACAGAAGAATAGAAAATGTGTTCCCATATCAGTTCACTTTCCCTAATTCTAAAGCTTTAGTTTCAAGTTTGAGCTATACTTCATACAAATGAACCAAAATATGTCAGATTTTGGAACTAAACCCAACATCCTCCATTTGTCCTAGAAAGCAAACTTCCCTCCTTCATCATGATATCAAGTATCTTTAATCTTTTCGATACGTCAGGTTCCTAAAAGGCCAACAGCAGCTCTGTGGAGAGAAAACCCCCACACCTATATTTCTGCATTAGAATAAAATGACCACATATGAGGTACTATGTGCTCCACAGAGAACATGCTGCTGTAGTGGATATGATCACAGAAGAAGTGAAGGTGGAGTATGACCTCCATAGTGTTCTTTGTTTTCCCTTCCACTACAGACTTGCTCTACAGAATTAACTGTGAGTAGAAAGAACAGATGAATGGATGAGTGGATATCAGTCAGTCCCACACTTGGGAAAACTTTAATGTCTATCAGTTCTAATTTTAACTCCGATAGATTCTTCTTGTGCAACCTGTCAACTGCACTGTCATTAGAAGAAGATGTGTTAGATACTAGGGGAAACAGGACTTGATGCACAGGAAGTAAGTCTCTGTGGGACATTGTGGAACTGTACCTGTCATAAGAGTCTAGTCATTACCAGCAACTTCCAACCACAATTTCATGACTCCTGTAATACATGGAAGAACTCAAGAAAAACATTGCCAGTGTACCTCTTTGTGCTTTACTTTTCTGCCAGTATTTTTGGTAATGTTATTTTGTTGCTTCTTACATGCATTTAAACTTGAAAAGCATTTTGAGTATTTAAAATGTCTGATTAATGAGAAGAAATGCATATTAATACCTATAAAAAGCTCAAAAATAAGGAAATAGTAGTCAAAGCTTCCAGTATATTATAGTCAGTGTTCTCACTATGCACTGAACGTTTGAAAGTCAAACTATTGTAATGCAGTTTATCAGAGGATCATATGTAAATTTCTATTGAAAGAACAAATTTCAAAACATAACACTACACTAAGCCATGTTTCTTTACAGGAACATGAAAGGTGATACTTAAACAACATTCAGATACAACACCACATTTAGAGATTCTGTCTTTTCCAAAGGTGCCTGCATATGATAAAACACTGCAATCAGTTTGTGACTGTGCTGGTTTTGGCTGGGATAAAATTACTTTTCTTCATAGTAGCTAGTAAGGGGCTATGTTTTGGATTTGTGCTGGAAACAGCGTTGATAACTCAGGGATATTTTTGTTATTGCTGAGCAGTGCTTACACAGAGCCAAGGCCTTTTTGCTTCTCACCCCACACCACCAGCGAGTAGGCGTGGGGAGCACAAGAAGCTGGGAGGGGGCACAGCAGGGATGGCTGGCCCCGACTGGCCAAAGGGATATTCCATACCATGTGATGTCATGCTCAGCATATAAAGCTGGGGGAAAAAGGAGGAAGAAGTGGATGTTAGGAGTGATGACATTTGTCTTCCCAAGGAACTATTGCACATGATGGAGCCCTGCCTTCCTGGAGATGGTTGAACACCTGCCTGCTGATGGCAAGTAATGAATTTCTTGGTTTGCTTTGCTTGCATGTGTGGCTTTTGCATTACGTATTAAACTGTCTTTATCTCAACCCACACATTTTCTCATTTTCACTGTCCTGATTCTCTTTTCCAACCCATGGGGAGGGGGAGTGAGTGAGTGGCTGTGTGGTGCTTGGTTGTGGTCTGGGGTTAAATCACAGCAATGATGTAGACTTCAAAGGATTTAGTTCACATTTAAAAAAATGCTACAGAAGTGAAGAACATTGATCCAACAAGAAAAGGAAAACTTACATTGAATTAGAGATACTAAACAATGTCTAAGAGCAAGGAACTATTTATTTTGCTGTAGAGATCTAGCAAGATGCATTTGTTACACATATCTAGATTTAGGGGAGACAATCTTTACAGCAATACAAAAAATTTTTGAAAGTATTGAAGAGCAGTTTTAGATTTTTTCCATATAAAAACAGCTAGATGTATACTATCCCCTTATTTTTCATAGTTCTCCAGTATGTAGTCATTTTACAGAAAACTTATTCATCTTCATTGCTCCTTATTAAGTCATTGAAATTTCCTATTTCCTTCTCATGCTGACTCTATTTATTAAACTTCTTTGCCTTCCTAAAAAGAACGCTATGAAATAAATACTCTTACGTTATTTGACTGCAAAAGAATTAATTTCAGCTTTCAGTATGGGCTACATACAAGATAGTGTGCATGAGTTTCTATACACACACAATGTATTACGTTGCTGCAGTTAAAGAAAAACAAATCATCAACAAAAAAACCCACACAAATAATAAAAAAAAAAAAAAGTCATGCATGAAATACGTATCTTCCTGATGTTAAAAAATTTGGGGTTTTTTTTTGATGTTAAAGGAAGATCCAAAATAATTAATACTTCAGAACATCATAGTACTACAACAACTCGTGAAGAAACATTTCAAATAGGCCATTTCTTTTTTAAAAGCTTGTTTTAGATTTTTATCTTCTAAAAGGAACCTTGGCTTAACGCTGTTAATGTCACTAAGCTAGCTTCCAAAAATAAGCTAAAAATTATAAAGGTTATTTTATATTTAGAAAGATAAAACTATAATATTAGATTATTAGTTCCACAAATGAGCTCTGTAACAAAAAGGCCATTGATAAATTATTTTGAGCTAAATTCAAAGCTAGTGACTCCACAAATGTTGAGGAAGTTTGTTTCCCCTTTCCAATTGTTCCATAAAAGGGTTCTTTTAGCCCTGTGGACCTGGTCACAATGAGCTTCCATTTCATATTCACTGTGTCACATTGAAGATCAACAAAACAACTAAACATATTTTTAGTTCCTCAGCATGCTAAACACCCCTCTCTAATTTTCATAACTTGTTCTATATTACCATATAGTAAGCTAATATTTGTACCAATAAACTGCCCTTGCATAAAACTGGTTTTGTGATTATAATAAACTTCAGCATTTTATTACTAATAAAAGTGATTTATTGCTTCCAGTACTCTGTGGGTGAAGCAATTCATGAAAGAACCCTAATGTCACTTCCCAATGTTTTAAGTTAACCAGCTGTAAAATGGAGATACTAAATTATGTTGTCTTGCAGGTCCAAAGATTATATATGTCCAGTGGTCCATGAAAAATCTAAACTATGTATTTGGTTCTTACTTTTTATTAACCATGTACATGACTTATATTGCTAAGTATTAATCTAGGAAAACAAGGCTCAGTTTGCATTACTGTGCAAAAACCTAGTTATAACTGTATAAAAAATTAAACAGCTGTAATTAATGCAAATGCAACTTGAATGGTGAACAATTTTCTCTTCCTTATTCTGAAAAGAATTTGTGGACCAGAATTTCATCAGGACTGTTACCTTGCTAGTTAGAGACAGCATGCTGCTTTGCTCTGCTTTCATACTAATTTTCCCAGCATTCCTGAAACAATTCCCTGGCAGAAATACGAGAAATACTGGATGTTTGAATTCTTGCAAACCAATGAATATCTAACATGGCAAACCCATTGATATTAACAGACTTTCTGTCTTAGGACTGCTTTGCCATCAGCCCCACAGTAGTCACTAGTGAGTGACTAAACCAGCTACCTTGCTAATACTATTTCTTATAACTACAAGCAATAAGCACAAAGAATCAGAAAAACAGAACATTTGTACTAGAGAAATCAAGACTAGGCGAATTCTATGAAGTATTAAAAAAAATATGTACAATTCCATATTACTTTTAAGTGGTGGATGTTCAGAGGCATACAAGTCATATTCTAACAGCATCATCCACCTCAGACAGATCTTTATTTTCAGTCTTTTGGGGATAGCATCTACATTTCCATTCAGCACTTTGCTGAATCTCTCTTATTCATCACATTCTTCACATTTTTTCCACCCTGCCAGTTTTTCCCTGGCAAGTCCCTCTACTGTAGTTTTTGTTACCTACAGATTTATTTTGCCAATTCAAAAATTCTTCCCCTTGCATAGCTAAGGCAACAGTCTTAATTGTATTTCCATAACACAAACATTAAAGAATCATTAAAATCAAATAAATAATGAAAAAACATCACACGTTTCTCCTCTCACGTGAAAGTCTGAACCAGACTCTATAGCTATGCTCACTCTTTTCTGGCTCAGTAAATCTTGAGTTGTTTTTGCACAGTGGAATATATGGGCGAGGGATGTGCTGCTGGGGCATGAAGATTAGGATTTCAATTACATTATGGAAGAGGTATTTTTCACCCAGGAAGTTCTCTACTGCTACTGAAACTTTAGATAGAGGAAAAAGGAGAAACAATGTATCTGTTGCTCAGCATTGTGGGGAAAATTGTCACAGTTTGAAGTTGTATAGGAATTCTTCCCTCAACATATTTTAAGCAATATTTAGAGCACGCATTTTAGCATAGCTGCAGGAAAAGACACCTCTTGTGGATTCTAAGTGGCTTTTAAGTGCAAGATGATCCCTGGGCTACTCAGCTCTAGAAAAAAAAACAACCAACCAAAACCAAATAAACAAAACCCCAGACAAAATAAACAAACTTGAAAAAAAGTTGAAGAGGAAACAGAAAATTCTACCTAACAGCAGGTGCTTCAGTTACATTTGAAGTTATGCTCCCAAGCTGTTACATGTTTAAGTGCTTTTTTGACAGTAGCATTACAAAAGTGAAACAAACAGAATTAACACATCTTCCGTGATTTCGTAGGCTACAGAGATTCTCCAAAAGCAGTAAAATAACTCTACTTTCTCACAACATCTTCAATAAAATAGAGGTAGCTGAACAAATGTTTTATCTTAAAAAATACTGCATATCTAGACACGAAAAATAAAAAACAAGAGTGGAAAAAAAAAGTAAAAAGCAACCCCCCCACACAGCACCACCATTATAAGGACAAAACAGTGAGTGCAGGTAGGCAAGAGAGAATGATTCTGTTAATACTAGGATTTCAGGAATATATTTACAGCAAGATGAGTTACAGTGAGCAATTGCTGAACAACCTCAGCTGGTCTTCCTTCCTACATTTGGATAAATACTTTTTATAAGTCTAACTTAAAATATTTGCCAGGAAATATTTTCCTTTGAAGGAAAAATCCAATGCATACTGAAGTTTTGCTGTCAGTTTGAACATCTGTTGGATGAGGCTACAATGGGTAAGTCTTTTTTTCAGTGCATGTACAGTCAGCGAGGCTTTTATCTGCAGAAATGACAATGCATATTGAAAACCATCCCTGCACTGCCACACCATTTAAAGAATTTTATTCCAGTTTGTTGGGTCATGCACTCGCAGTACTGCATCTGACGCTAAAGTATTTAGTAACAATGTATGAAATACATCTGAATTAAATGGGATTAGTGGTTTGTTCCAATTTGTCTTAGTTATAGAAATAGTTTATCCACACTGTACAAGTCAAAGATTATTTCTAATAAATGTATTTTATCAATTTACATCTAGTTTGCTATGCACTTTACAACTGCTTGATGAGCTTGTTCATAATTAACTGTGAACAACAACAAAAACATCTCCAACAGATTATCAAGACATTCCACATGACAAAGTCTGCATTTGCTTTTTTTGTGTTCAGGTGACTCAGGTGCATCAAGGTGATTTTGACTTAGTTACCTGAAAGAAAAATATGGCCTATAAACAATGCATAAGTTCTTGATAAATAAACTGAAAAGGCTATCCTTTCTTCATGGTATGTCATACTTTCCCTATATGGTGTAATTATTTAAAGCTGCCAGAAAACCCTCCCATATGAACAACTGTAGAGTTTAAAGGGTGGTTTTTTTGTGGGTGCCCCGTCTGTTTCCCACCCCCACCCCACATTTTTTCTAAAGGAATCTTACTATTTTATCTTAAATAATCATTTGCCCTCAATGGCTACTGAAATCCCAGTTGATTAATTCAAAGACTACCATATAGAAAACACTCTCAGTTTATTATTCAATTTATTTTTTTTTTATTAGAATGATACATCTCATAATAATTTGATGATGAAACCATAGAGATAATTATTTCTTATTCAATGGTCTTATCTTAAATATCTCTGCAAGTGACCTAAATTGACATTCTTGTCTATAAACTGTAGCTTTCAAACACGTGCACAAGACATATGTATGATTTATAGCTGCCCCAGTCTGTAATAAATTTTCTTTAAAAAAATACTCCCATCTAATATGGCAATTAAACTAACGTTTTAGCAATAAGAACTACAAAATGGCTTGTAGGAAGATTTTTTCGTTCATTGTTTGACTAGGAGTGCTAAAGCAGGATGCAAAAGCTGCTGCAAAGGGATGCATACTGTATGCAGCAACTTAGGAAAACATGGTGCTTTGTAGTGAACTTACTGGTCCAACTCAAGAATGAGTGAGGAATGGTAAAGCTGGATTTGTATCATACACAAGAACTCAAAATTATTTCATTGGATTTATATCAAATGAAAACAGAAAGAACTGGCATGTTACCTCTAGAATAATTTTACTAATGGCCAAAATGATTAAAAAAAATAAATAAATCTAGTGCCAGATTTATATTCATGTGTACCTTTCCTGTAATTTTGTGAATGTCACTAAATCTATTCACATTAAATAAATAACTGTCGTACTATGGTCTGACTACTCAGTGTATCAGTAGAATTTAAAATCCACTTACATCCTGAATAAACAAATTAACAAAAAGTTAAAAATATTTTGCCATTTATTATGAAGTAATATTTAGTATTATGAAGCTCAGGATAAAATGGGCAAGATTCAGCATATTCTCGAAAGTGAAATTATTTTTTAAAGTTCATTGAAGAACAGAGGGTCTATGCTAACATCCTTCATAATACAGACTACTATGTCTCATAATATAGTTACCTGTGGCTCTTCACTGAAAAGAACACTTTGTTTTACCTAAGTTTGGCTTTTGCAGTCACTTTAACATTGTTCATCATATCCATCAATCTATAGTGAATTGTTTATCAATACAAGTTGATCACATTCCAATAGAATTTAAGGCAGAAACATGCATATGAAGAAAAAAGACAGTTTGTACCTACATAGGTATGACAAATGAAATTTTTGAATGTTCTTGAAATAAGTTCCATATTTAATAAAAGTTTTGGGTTCTGCAGATTCTCTGAATTGCACCAATTATCTGAGAAATAAACACTGCTCCTTCAAGTGAGGTATTAAGATGTCCAGACTACGTAAAAGTTGCTGAGGCATTTCAATTTTTCTGGAAAAATATTTGACAAATGAAATTACTATGTTTATTATTTGTTATAAATGAGAAGTAAAATTACTTGGGATATACATTTTCAAAGCAACACACTTCCACAAAGATATACAGAATAACTGCCTGGATTTTCATGCGTTGCTGTGACTCCATATCCCACCTGCCTCCCTTGAGTCTTTTAATTTTATTATTTATGTTGGGTTTTGGTGTTGTTTTTTTTTTTTTTTTTTTTCTTAAATAAATACTACTATGGGATATTTGAAAGCAAATTTGTACCATTCAGGTATGAATGTCTTAAAATAAATACTTAAGTTGCTGTCCTCGATGTCAATTAGTCCCAGATATTAGTGATGTTAATATCCTATAAAAAGCTGTCAAGATCCAGTTTACTACCATCAGGCAGTAGCAGAACAACATACTATAAATCACAAATCAACCATATCTGGAGAGTATTTTGCAACATTTTTAAATATCATGCATACTACTTTGTGGAAAAAACACTTTGTCTTTGCATCCCCTTATCTTTAGGACATGGAGTTCCCTGCTGGACTGTAAAACAAACCCTGGCTCCGCAGATCTGTTATGGTGGGACTCCTGGTTACAACTGCACGTCTAACTGAGGAGCAAGATGCTTGCCATGGAAGAGACCTACCAACTTTACTGCAAATAAAGACATTATTAAAATGTCTTCTGTACAGTCTTGGATTAGCTCAGCAACCCACTGATGATGCATTGTGACATGATTCAGGTCCTTGTCTCAGAAGGAGACAAATAGAAAGTTCGGCTTTTAGATACTTGAGTTCCCAGGTTTTCCCTTATTACCAGTCTTTTTTCCCTTAGGCTCTGACTCACGGACACCCAAAGAACTTTCCTCATTTTCACTAAGCAACTCTTCCTTATGCCTCCAAGTGCTATAAAATAAGCTATTTTTTTTTCCTTTACTCCAGAGATTACATCCTTCTTTTCAGTCTCCAGCATTACTGAGCTCCAGCCAGCATTTACAAGGCACAGGTAGGTTTCTATCCCATGGGCACAACTACAGAAGAGATTTGTTCACGGCCCAGGCCTCCTGGGACACCTCTCAACTTTCTTCTTAGACATTACTGGTTTTCATGGTATTGAGGATCTTTCCAAATTCTTCTCAGTCAAGGAAAACTTGGCCCTTAGAACTTGCCCCTCACAATATACAATACCAGTGCAATTATTGCTCCCCTCTAATAAATACAATTGCAGCCAAAAAGACACACAGTTTTGTAACATTTTTTAATGAATAGATAGATCCCTTTGGAAATTCCACATAGGCAGGCTCCCCGGTGGTCCTCCCTTGCTAGTGTTTTTAAACCCCATGAGAATACACGGTGAAGTAATAAAAACCACTCATCTAGACATCCCAGTACTTGGACAGGACTTGTCCTGAATAGGGTGCACTGTACCTGTGACTCCTGTATTTGGAGTTTATATTTTGCAGGGTTTGAGAATATAGAATGAAATGACACACCTAGGATTTTATTAATACAACTATGTTTGCTAAGTGGCTTAATAAGCATAGGCTGAGTATAGTTACATTCCCATCAGGAAATGTAAAACACTATTTAAAACAGTGAAATTACCATAATTGAAAGAACACAGATGCTCTTTAATAATGTAGTAGATTGCACCCTCAATGGAAATGCTCATTAATTCTATTTTAAGACAGTGTGATTCACCTGTATGTCAGATAATTATCATTGGAAGCTAGGTTAGTAAAAAGGTTACATATTCAGATTTGACAACTCTATCACAGAATATGCAAGATTTTCCATTTGGCAGCAATATGCCTATTTGCTTACTTCCCCCATATCATGTAATCTATAAGTTGGCAGGAACATTAAATTCCTCTTCCACAAAAATGAAAATCACTTTCTGAAGTCAATCTGACACTGAAAAGTTACATTAATTAATACAATAAAATATAACCTGTGATCCAAAAGAGGAGGTTATGATACCCATAACCTGATTTCCAAAATTCAAAGTGGCCTACATCAGTAGCAATAAGTAAATGATGCTAAATTGCTGCAGACTTGAGGTGTGTAAGAGTAGCATGCAGCCAGCAGCATACAAGGATAGATTATGAACCAGGATTGTCATCGAGGTCTTCCATGCAATTTCAAACAGGTTTATTATGTGGCTTTTCTTATTCAAGATCCTTTAACAGATCCCAATACAACATGGTGTAAATTCATGTTTCAATATTGTTTAAGCAATTACTAAATTGCTGCCAGAGACATCATTTGACTTGTGTTCCTTTTACCTTATATATGACTTCCAAATCCATGCTACAAAAACATGCAGGTAACTCCGTAGTTGTTGTTTTACAGAAATTTTTGAAAACTCCCCAATCACATTTCTGAAGTCATTGGGAAGGGTAGCTCAAACTCACTCATTTATCACTAAAACAAAGCATTTTTCAAGTATTAAATCTTTATCTAACTTGCTTTTGTCTTTCTACATTTCCTACTTCCTGAAAGGATTATCTTCAACCTGCACACAATATGCAGGTATGCACAAAACTTACAGTAACAAACACATGCTCTTTGTTGTAATATATTAAAGCAAGTTAACTGCAAACACAGAGTAGAATTTTCCTGTTTAAGCAGATATTTTTTGTCCTTTTAAAATATTTTTTCTGTATATGTAGATATATAAGAACCTGAACTTTAATGTGTTCACAACTAACTATGTGCCTCTACTTAACACATACTTTGACAATAATGCCAAAGTTAAATTGGATATCTCCACTTACCAGGGAGAGTAAAACTCATTCACCTGCTATTTCAACCACGTATGTGTATGTAATACCGTACTTTACCAAACCCTTCCTGAAAAACTCTTAGAGAAGCTGCTCGAACTGTCTTGAAATGGTCTCCCACATTCACATGTGCCAGTTCAAGACAGATGGGTTTAGACGAGTTTATACTTTTCTCTCCTAGACCATTGTTCCTTGCTGGTGTCCAAAGGAAAGAGGGGGAATACCTCGTGAAGGGCAGATGTCCAATCCACTGCACAGAGCATCTTCCCAACTTCCTAATGAAGCCAGGATAATAGGGATATTTTGCAGTAAATAAAAGCTTGTTTCATTGACCTCTCGCTGTTCCTTTTGCTCCCCTGCAAATGATACTGGCCTATAGCAACATAACCAAAGAACCAAGCACACTCAGAAAGGAATGAAAATAATCTTTCTGCATAGCTCAGTCTGATACAGAGTTGAGGATCCAATCATGAAAAGCTTTTCTATGGAAACTCAATGATATGTCACAGTTGGTTTGACTGTAAGCATTCCTTTTACTTTTTCATATAAAAGAGTATTTTTATTCAGGTACTCCATTGGGTCACAAGGTTAATGCTATGCTTAAAAGGCATAAGCTATCCAAATGTGATAAACACGAGAAGATAAAGAAACACAGCAGAGTTCTATCACATTACCCTCCATTTCAGCTAAAACTAAAAGCTGTATCTTGAATTTTACTTAACAGGGTCAGAAGTTGTAAACTCATTGATTCCATAAAAAAGCCTCTGAACAACTGGAAGTAGGAGTCGGGAAGGTTGTGTGTGTGTTTTATTTTAGTCTTCACAGCAGTACACTAAAACCAAAAACAGGATAAAAGAGAAATATCTGCTCTTTACATAGTAAAACCAACCAAACAAGAAAACAGAATACATCTATTTTATGCTTTCATGATCACATTCAAGACATTCACAATAACTTATAATGGGTTATGAGCCTAACAGAATATATCTGTGGCAGTGGTATGTTTCTAAATTCCACAGAAAAGCAAAGTGAAAGGGAAAAAAGAAGAAGGAAAAAAGAAATTATTTCTCTAGTAAAATAAAGAAATTTGCTAAGATGAACTGAAGACTAGAACAGTAGGAAAATGTGCGAAACACATCCAAATAAAACCCCAATGCAAACCTGAAAAACCCAGCCACAAAAACTGGAAAAGCAGTACTTTCAAGAACAAAAGATTACACAAAATCATAAAGCTTTTCAATTTGCTTCTAAAAGTGCAAATGCCTGCATTTACATTGGAAAAACTGCAATACTGTAATTGAAAAGTTAATACGTATCAAGGGTATATCAATAACAAACCACTTAAAACTGATGATAATGTCCTATATTTTTAAACTGAAGAATTTAAATTACATCCCAAATTATGAAAATACTGTGTAATTCTCATTCAATATGAGAAAATACAGTATAAAATTACATGCCTCAAGTCAATATCCTCTTGATATTTCCTGGTTTACTAAACATATTATAAAACACATTATAAAAAGTAAAAAGAGTGACTAAACCGATTATCCTAGTACTCAGAACAAAGAAAGAGAGAGTTTCAGTTCCTTTTAGTAATCACACCTACCATAATTGCATTTTAATAAATGAAAAAGGAACCAGAGAATATATTGTTATTCCAGGGAAGAGAAGTTAACTCTGGAGTTACTCAAATACAGCCCAGCATTAAAAAGCAATCTATAAGCCATTTTCAAGTATGTGGGTTTTTTCAGCATTTCAGCATTGTATCTGAAAAACAGAAGGGGAAAGAAAACCCAACACATAGGAAACCCTCCTCTGAAATAAACAAACCTACATTCTTCTAGCTTTTATTGCACTTACCTTTCCAAGATGCAAAGCTAAAAATACTTAGAATCTTGGTAAATTTTTCTAGCCAGAAACCTTTTTCTCATCCTATTCCACTCCAGAAGTAACATATCCAGAATCTGTGTGTAGAATATCAAAGTCTAGAGATACTCCTCTTTCTATAGCAGCAGAAAGAAGGGGCGAAAAAAACCCAGAACAACAACAAAAACCAAAAGTGGGGGTTTTTGGTTGGTTTTGTTGTTGTTGTTTTTGGTTTTTTAAGGCCTATGGTTGACATTCCCCCTTTCCACCATCACCTGCTTAGGAACACAAAAGAGTCAGCACATGTAAATGGTGAGGGTCAAGGACAGGTCAAATTTCTTCATTTGTTAACAATGGTATCACTTTATTAGTACAGCTAATTTGCCAAGCAGCTACAAATGTGAAGCCATAGCTGGACTCTCAAGAAATACGTATACAAGAAGTTGGTCTTCAAGAAAAAGTTCTTATTAAAAGGAGCTTTGCAATGATATCATGACCTTGTAGGCTCATTAAAAGAACGTTTCTCTATTTCTTGACAAAAAGAGCAAACTTTACAAGCAACAGTAGAAGATTCAGCAGGGACAAAACCACAGGCTTAATATCTTAGGGAAATATTAACAGGAGGTTAACAAGGAAATAGTTAATTACACCCATCCATGCATTTGTCGGTATTACACTTCTGCTAAGAACAGATCCATTTCAGACCTCTACCTATCTATTGTTCTTGAAACTTGCAGTTTCAGTCTGTTTCAAGAAGAAGGTTAACATCTGTCATCTCCTCAGCTATGGAATGACTGAATCAAGTTGAGGAATCAAGTTATTTCCATAAAAGAGAAAACTTACATATGAAACACCAGGATCTGCTAAAATTCATGGTGAAACTAAATAGATTGTGCAAAAACTCTCTGCCAATGGATTTCTAGTGCCCCAGGGTATACACCGTAACACTATAAAGTACTCTCAAATAAATAAATAGTAGCTAATAGAGTAAATGTGTTTAAAAAGAGAATACTAATTAAAAAAATCCTACTATGTATTCATTTTTCACATAGCAATTATTTACATCTATAAAGATGAGAACTACAGAAAAGTGAATTTAAATTGCACTGCATGGAACAAAATGTTAATTCACTGCTATAAACAAACCCAAGAACTGAATAAATTAGCTTTTTTTGTTCAATAAAGGAAGACTACCACTATATTGTTACTTCAGCTCTCACCCCATGTATGGAAGAGGAGACAAAGACACCATGTGAAAACCCACCCTGTAAATCAGTGACCTCCTGAATTTGGAAAGATAGTCAAGAAAAGATGAAATAAGATGTGGAATATAAGAAAGTGCTGACAAATTCAAATAGGAATAGCAAGGCATGATGAGTACTGTACCATGTGAAATAGATGATTTGACAATGAGTAGCATCTTGCATAAGCCATGTGAAAACACTGTACTTAGTGCTGCTTCAGACTATCTTAAAATAACTTCAGACTATCAGTAACATTTTAGTTTTATTAATTACAAAATTCAGTCATGCTACTATGTGTTCATGAGTCACTGTGTTACCTAGCTACAAAAAACCCCACCAATAGTTCCTTAACATCTTTTACAATTGACATAGGAGAAAGATGCATATTATTTAGGCAGATGTTTAGACTAGGTTTTCCAGAGTTTCCCCCAAAACCAGGTTAGGCACAAGCTATATGAATATCGTATTTTTCCTTATTAAACAAATATAATCATGCTATCTACAGTATATGTTACTAGTAATCCTAAAACTTTTAAGTATTCACAAACTGTTAGCGTGTGTGGTTAGCCTTTAAAGACAGATTCTCAAATTATACAAATGGCAATTAGTCAATCTACTAATAACAGGCTTTTCAAAGGCTCTCCCCATCCTTCCCCATAAGGATCAGGCTCAAAGGATTAGGTCAGGATCAAAGGAGGTGCCAGTAAGGGTGCTCTTGTAGTAGGAGATTGTTACAGACCACCCATTAGAATGAGAAAGCATAAAAAGTCTTCTTTAAACACGTTAATAAGGTCTCTAAATTATAGATCCCAGCTCTTAGGAGGTATTTTAATCTTGCTGTAAGCTACTAGAGTGGCAACACAGCTAGAGCCAAGCAATTGAGCAGATTTTTGGGGATGTGTCAGGGATACTTCCTTGATGCAAGTAACAGATGAGGCAATTGCAGATGATGCACAGGTGAATCTGCTATTCACTGAAAAGGATGAACTGCTTGGGGTGATAATAATTGATGGCATCTTTGCTGTAGTGACCATGAACTGGAAAAGTTCAAGATCCCCATGGGAGGGAAGAGAAGAAAGCAAGTAGCAGGCTATAGACCCTGGACTTTAGAAGTCAAGAATTTAGCTTATTCAAGAAACTGGTAGGAGTAACCTGAGAGAGGCAACACTCTGGAGGGTAAAAGAGCTGGCAGGTCTTTAACAGCTATCCCTTCTTAGCTCAGGAACAGTCCCTCGTAATAACCAGAAAAAGAAACAGATTAGCAGATCAGTTTAACAGGGAACTCATGACTGTGTTCTAATACGGAAACACAGCACACAGGAAGGGAAAGCAGGAACAAGCTACAAGGGAGCACTATATTAATATTGCCCAGACACACAGTGTTGTGGTTTAAGTTCAGCCAGCAACCAAGCACCATGCAGCTCCTTGCTCGCTCCCCACTCCTGGGGGGATGGAAAGAAGAATCAGAAAGGAACTTGAGGACTGAGATAAAAAAAATCAATAATTTGAACAGAATAAAAAAGAAAGCACGATGATAATAATAGTTATAATGGAAAGGTGGTGAAAAGTATAAAATCCAAAGGAAAAGGGAGAAAAGAAAGCAAGTGATGCACAGTACAACTGCTCACCACCTGCTGGCCAATGCCCAGCCAGTCCCTGAGCAACGATGCCCCAGCTGACCCCCCAAGCTTATATACCAAGCATGATGTCCCATGGTATGGAATACCCCTTTGGCTGGTTCAGGTCAGCTGTCCTGGCTGTGTCCCCTCCCAATTTCCCGTGCCCCTCCAGCCCTCTGACTGGCAGGGCCCAAGGAACTGAAGAGTCCTTGACTGAGTATAAACATCACCCAGCAACAACCAAAAATCAGTGTGTTATCAACACTGTTCTCACATCAGAGCCAAAACACAGCCCTGCACCAGCTGCTAAGAAGAAAGTTAACTCTATCCGAGCCAAAACCAGGACACACAGGGATAGTGTGAGGAAAGCCAAGGTTCACCTAGAGCTGATACTTAAAAGGGGTATCAAGCACAAGAGCTTCTAGTGCTATATTAATAGCAAAAGCTTGGCAAAGGAAAACATGGTTGTATTGTTTTATCGGACAGCTGGCTGGGGTGACGGCAGGCACAAATAAGGCTGAGCTACTTCATGTCTTCCTTGTGTCTTGACCAACAAAGTCTCCCAGGCCTCTGTGCATAGTGAAAGTGTTAAAGGAGGAAAGGAACTACTAGCAGTAGGTGAGGACCACGTGTGGGAGCTCAGCCCTCAGAAGTCACTGTGACCTGACAAACTACATCCAAGGGTGCCGAGAGAGCTGAACAATTTCCTAGAGAGGCCACTACCATATTGGAAAAGTAGTGAAGGTCTGGGAAAGTTAGCAGTGACTGAAAAAAGGTAAATGCTGAGCATGAGCCAGCAGTGTGCCCTGCTGGTATTCACAGGGACACAGCCAGGATGTCAACAGAAATTATCCCCCTCTAATCAGCACTCCTGAGGGGACATCTAGTAACTGCTTTCAGTTTTGGATGCGCCAGCACAGGAAGAATGTCAATTAACTGAAATGAGTCCTGCAGAGAAACCCTAGGGTGACCAGGGGCTGAAGTGTTTGTCCTGTGAAGAAAGGCTGGTGGAGTGGGGGCTTGTTCAGCCTGGAGAAGAGACAGCTTCAGGGCGACCTAACAGCAGCCTTCCGTACCTGGTTGTTGAGAAGATGGAGGTGGTCTTTTCACAGCAGTTCCTGGTGGAAGGGCAGGAGTCACGGCTGCTAAGGTGTGGACAGAAGACAAAAATTTAACCCGAGGAAACTGTAGTAGGTTACCCAGAGACATGGTGTAGTTTCCATCCTTGGAGATTTTCAAGACTCAGCATGATAAAGCCACACACAACCTGGTCTGACATGGTAGCTGGCCCTGCTTTGCACAGGAGGTTGGACTAGAGAACTCTTGAGGTACTTTCTAGTCTAAATTATTCTGCAATTACATAAATTTCTACAAGGAAAGCAGGAAGACAGAATATTGACAAAGTCTTTACAATGTAACAGAAATAACATTGTACAAATAAACCAATTTTCCTTACTTTAAAACAGTTTGCATGTGCACTGCTAGATGAAAGTAGGTTCTGATCAATTCCACAGCTGTGCAAAGAAATCAAATCTGAATATTCAGAGCTGTAAAGAAATACTTTAAGTAATCTCCCAAATGAAATGGGAAAAAAAACAATGAATAATTGCATATAATATTTAGAGTTGTGGTATACATTTGTTAAAGTCCAATATATACAATAAATAGTATTTTTCAGACTTTTGAATCAGACACCTGAGCAGCTACTTCCTCAAAGAGATGCAATTTTTCTAATACCCAAACTAAAAATCAATCAATGACTATAAGACCTGACTTCAATAAATCATTCTTTCCCCCTCCCTGAAGACATTGTACAACAAATACACACTATTGTGGCACTTGAGACATTTAATAGTATGTTAAACACCACTAAGACCTTTCTGTGCCTTCAGGGAAAGCTGTAAATATCAATTCAAAAGGCACTGATAGTGTGCTGTTAAAAACATCTAAATAATTTCTGTTCTTAAGACCAATTCATAAAAAATTTGCTAGAATGACAGTGATAAAACTCTTAGTGAAATTGATCAGAATTCCTTGGACAATATTAGTGGCAAACTAAGAGAAAAAAAGAGAATGAAAAATAGGGAAAAAGATGAATGAAATAATGTATCAATAAGGAAATAGTTGATTAAATCTTACAAAAAACATTAATACTATATATAAACACCATAGTATAATAATGTGGGAAAAAGAAATCTATAATTAAAAGCCAATTTACCAATTACAGCAGTGAGCTAAGTGTATACTACTTATCTGGAGCATATATGACAACCAGAGCCAGGTAGCAGCTTTATATAGTACATGATACTGTTCTGCGGATTTGCCAAGGACAGGAAAGGATTGATGGAAGAAACACTAGGGCAGGTGTCTGAAATCTGTGGATTTGGAACTAACAAACCTCAAGTTTCAGCATCAGTTCCTTATACAAATGTGTTTGTTGTCTGCATACTGGCTCCTTAGCAGACAAATCAGCATTTTCAAACCCTGGAGAAGCAAACTGCCTGACAGGAGGGAAAAAAATAAGCAAGTTAATTAGGTTTGTGATTGCTTTGCTCTATTCATGACAAGCAAACAGGTCTTACTTATCTGGAACAGAGAGAGAGAAGCAGCAGAAATGTATATGCGCAGGTAAATTTAAAGTGAAGTGCAAGGAAACGTGCATATATAAGTGATGTACAAAGGAAATGATGGACCCCGCGCTGATTAGGTAGGGATGATGGGATTATGATAGCTCTGTAAAATCAGCAGCTTAGTACTCATTAGCAGTCAGAAGCTCAAATGCAACATTAGGAAAAGCATAGAGAATGAAGCAAGAATATTATTATGCTGCTATTTAAGTCCTACAAAGTAAGATCTAATAAGACAGGGAAAGGTCCAGGGCACATTGGTGAGAACGTTCAGTGGCATTGGACTCTTCCCGTATGAAAAACAATAGACTGGTTTTGGCATCTTCAAAAAACTCCTCTCTTGAAAAGAGAGATAGAGATAGCAGAGGACTAGAAAATCAAGCTGACACGGAGACAGTAGATATGGAGAAATTACATACTGTCTCTTCCAGTATAAAGACCTGGGGGCATAAGATGAAACTAGCATACGCCAGATTTATATCAAAGGAGGCTGTCACTCAGACAATGCAAGAGTGCTGCAAGATTTTGTGAATGCTAAAAGTTTACAGAGACTGCAGGATAAACTGTAAAATTACATGGAAGCAAAACACACTGCAACCACACTTGGTTCAGAAAGTCTTGTGAGACAAAACCAGTTCAAAATTTAGAATAGTTCAAATTAAAACCATTATGTGCCTTGTCCTTATTATTAGATATTTGCTTTACAAGCTCCAATGGGCACAGGTTAGTAGGCTAGATGAATCTGTGGTCTAACCCACAACAATCTTTTTTCTCTTATATTAATGCCATTTTCTGAACCTCAGCTAACACATCACCTTTGTACTCTTAAATTTTATTTGAGCAAAATCAACATTGACTATTCAAAGTTCACATTATATCTGCGATAAGAAGATTTCCTCTCTGTACTGCTGCATTAATGAAATGAAACAAGAAATCCCCACACACCCACAGCCTGGAAATTAATGTTTTACCAGACAGTAACAATGAGCGTAGGGTTGCCTTCATATACCTTCTTAACCTTTTTTTTTTTTTTCCTTACATAAAACTAATAGAATCCCATTTTAATATATAACGCGAATATATACATTAAAGGATAGTTCCTCACCTTAAAGGATTTGTCAGCTGAAAGAAGTCATACAGCAGGTGTGGGCATGTATGTACAAGAAATCTGTATCTCCATAGAAATAGAAAGCAGGCAGATAACACAGGATCTAGTGGATAACAAAGCAGACGACAAAACCAAGCAGAATCTAGTTCTATATGCAATTGTTGGGGGGGGGGGGGGGGGGGGGGGGAGCAGTACCAGTACCCATAACTACTGTTAACAACTGCTTTGTGGTTACAATAAAATGAGTTAGCTTCGCTTTGGAAGATGGAAAGGAAGTTAAGGAGAAACTGTTACTAAATGGGAGATAATTCAAGCCAGTGTAACATGAAAAACATCCTTTTCTTACTTATTTTATTCTCCCCAAGAGGTCCATGAGGTTAATCTGTGGACATTTTATATAAATGTAACTGTTCATAGTCTGTTAAGGTTACTCCTTCATGAAGATTATAGGAGGAACTCATTTCAATATGTGTGACAAATACATTTCCTTACGTTAACAGTATGTTTCCTAAACCCACTTGATCCATACTAAAGACAGTCAAAAGCTGAACTACCATTTTTTCCTACATGGGCTACATGTATCACATAAAGCAACTGAATTTTAATGGATTAACTCTCAGCAGGATTCTCTCTATTGGTCCCACAAAGGATGGAGAGAAAAGTTTGATGTTGTAGACAGAATCAGGACTTCTTACACCCAAATATAACAGGTGATCTGAAAATAATCACCTTAGACACCATATATACATTGTTTGTGTGGTTTGGTTTGCAGTTTTGCTTGATGCAGTGCTCAAACAGGCATTGTGGACTTGGGACAATATGAGCTATAAATGAGATATACTATACATAGTGTCTCAAATATGTCTTTGTGACTTTGATAAAGAAAGATACCCTAGTCTTTGGAAAACAGATTTCAAAGTAAATAGTTATTTTTACATGTATGTGGTATATATTAATATGAGTTACTGATCTGTCAGGTATACGAAATTTCACCTTAAAGTCCATTACCCATACAGACAGCAGAAAAGTAAGTTTACTACAAGAAGATAAACTAAATTGCATGAATCCTGGTTGCCTGAATTCAAATTGAGGATCCATTTAGGGATTCAGGTTAAAAAGATGTCTACTTTTGCATGGGCATGGATAATCAAAGTATCAAGAGAAAAAAAAAAGTTTGGGAAAACAGGGCATAAATATCTGTAATGAGACATCTTTAGATAGCTTATAATCAAAGTTTGACCTGCAAACATTTTTAGCTTGTTGTCCCACAGAAAACTTAAACTATGTACCAAAAGCACAGCAATCTCAAATGCATTATATTCCTAGCAGCTTCGTGAAAGCAGGAAGCCTGGCAGAGAAGAGAGAGTGTATTGCTGCTTATGCTCAGAAGATGACTACAGCTCAAAAACATTTCCCTTCAGACATCAAGTACCCAGCCAGAAAAGAGCAAAATTGCTCAAAAATACATTTAATACAGCATTATACCTCATCAGACATAAGGAAATCTGATCATGCTTTATTTCTAAAGAATAGTGTGCCTAGTAAGTCCCACCACTGATGATAGTGTTCATTACTGTCACAACGCTCTCCAAACTATCAAGGTGCAACAAGGTCTTTTACCATCTCATACCAGCATACTCTTCATGCCATTCCCTCTGCTGCCTTTTCCTCATCTCACCTCATCCAAGGCACGTATTCTCTCTGCTTCTTCCTCCTCTCTCTTCCTTGGCTGCCCAACCACTTAACAGAACCAGCCACAGCTGCACCTTATCTACATCAGCCAACCCACCACCCCTGAAGCCGACCCACAGTTGTATATTATCAATGATAATTAACCCAGATTCACTCCTCTATATGTTACTTATAATGTTATTTCATTTTCAGGTTATGACATTCTTGCTATAAAATCATGAAACCCAGATCACACGCGATTCTGTCACTAAAATCTTAGGGTGTGTAGGTAAATACCTTTAACCTTGAAAAAAAAGAAGGATAAACAATAAATTCTTTCCTTCTCGAAGATGTTTCATCTCCCTCAAAGCTGAATACAAAAGTAAAAAAGAATGCTGCAGGGTCAATAGGGACTTCCCAAGAAGAAAATCTTGACAGTCCCCTTTTTTTACCACTCTGTATGATGTGGTGCCACGAAGAATCACCTGAGAAAAGTTGAAACAACTTTTCTTAGGTATCAGAAGTAACATAGCTATGCTTGTGTGGAGATTTGTGCAGAATAATTCACCAGGTTTTGCAGTGGCATAGATCTATACAGTTGGTGACTGCATCTGAACATTCTGAATGCCTGGAAGGAGTATTTGCTTTAGTAGTTCACTGACTCCACTAACTACTAGACAGTACTTCCTACCTGTCTGGAAGGAGAGAAGACATCCACAGATGCCAAATGACTTCGGCAATTGCATGAGGTGTAAGAATTGCCTCATTTAATTAATGCATTATGTTGGCACTTCTTTTCGAAATCATTCAGAGTTCTTGGAAATGGGTGTACAAACCCCTGAAGATTAGGGAGTTAACATGTTATAAAAGAATTCCTTTCAAATCTCAAATTAAAAACGTGTGTTTTCACTTGATAACATTAGAGTTTACAGCCCTTCTGAAAGTCGTTCTGACCATAGCCACCTGTCACCTACGTATGTCTACGTACTTCTATCTTTTATTCAGGCTAAAGTCTTACCTTCAGTTATCTTTGAAAACCAGCATCAAGTATTATTTATATTCTATAGGAAAGGCTGGTTCTTTGCATTTATCAAATTTCAGCCAGTCATATCCAATTTTCATTACACCTGTCCTGGCTAGGTAGTGTAAAAAGATTGTTATTGTAAGTTTTTGGTGTAATGACACAACATTTACAATATTCTTGTCCTGTTATATTCCTTTTCATATTTGATCTGAAAATAAATAGTCTTTATCAGTAGCATCTGCAATGATAAGAAAGCCTGGAGACACATCACATGTTAAATAATGCATCACTTGTTTAAGTCTACCATGTCACCTTTGAGGGGGGTGACTGAAAAGGAAAGTATTTTTTCTAAGCCCAAAAAAGATTAATAATTTTTTTATTAATGTAATCTGAGATAGTATATAATGCAAACCTCTGCTATAGTGATTATTTTATTTGAAATAGAAAGGCAAACCTATAATTTTACTACTAAAATTCTAAGAACAATAGAAAACAAGATAAATTAACACTGAAAATGGTTTTTACTCTGCCTACAGGCACAGCTGGCAAATATCTAGAGAAATAGACACTATATAAGCAAAACAGCAGAGAAAAAAGATGTGTGGGTAATCTTAATGAATCACAGGAGAAAGCAATGGACCTTGAGAGGTCATCCAGTTCAAGTTCATACACTTCCCTAAGCCACAATCAGAAAAAGAAGAGAAAAATCACTCCAGTGTTTCTGAAAACTATTGAGATGGACTTGCATGAACAAATAGGTTTTTTAAAAGACAAAATCATCAAGGTTAATGGTGCTGAGAGAACAAACAGGAAAGCTGAAGAAGAAAAATGTGCAGAAGATTATTGTAAATGGTATATTTTCTCAGTGTTTGAACTAGTATCTTATTTCTGGTAGTGTCTGACTGGATACCAAGTATCACTGAAATAACATGTCAGAGCACTGATAGGAAAGCTTTTTTCTTTTTTGTTCTTTTCCCTGTGAAGTGGGCAGGTAGGAATATTTCATTTCATACATCATTTGCAAATTGCTGTGGGGATTCCAGAAAGCCAATTTGGTTTCACAAAATTGATGAATGAGAAAAAAATGCTGCTGGTTTTGTATCTGTTGATTTTGAAAGCTGCACACCTGGGACTTTGGCACATTGGGAATTGTTAATGTTTCATTGTCACAGCACTACAGTGAAAATGCTGACGTTTCTTTTAACCCTCAGGGAACGTGTTCATCAGAATGCATATATTATTTTCTTTTCCTCTTCTTTTACTTGTAACCCTTAATAACAGCAAAAAAGAAACACTACAAAAAATACCCTATTAAATCTATTAAACCTGATAAATAATTTAAATTAACATGTTCAAGCAGTAAAACCTAAGGGGGAATGCAATTTAGACTGAACAAGGGAAGGAGACAGGATTGCAAGGGGGGTATGATGTGCAACTGCTGCTGCATCAGGTAGGGAGAGCTGTACACAGCGCTGATGGGAAAGGAGACAGTGAGAGACACATTAGTCCACTTTGGGTTTTCATGATTTTAACAGGGCTACATTAGAGCTAAATTCAGAAGGAACTTATAAGATCATCTGATCTATTACATCCACAAGACCTGGAAACCTAATCCAATTAAGATTTTTTTTTAACAGTAGCGATCATCATTTAGCACACTAAATGAAACCGACTTCCATAATACAGTCTGTAAGCTACAAAGCAATCTTTCACAATTCAAAAGAGCAAAAATGATAGGCATCCTAAACAAAAAAGTGTTATGTAAAGGTTTCTGTGTGCTAAAAATACTGAAAGAATTTTTCAAACCAGAGAAAGACATGTTATATTATATGGAAGGGTCTGTGCAATTTTACCACATCACTGTATAATTACCAGCCTATGTTCTGCATACAGTAAGCCACCACTAATTAATTAAAACAATTTAATACAAATTAAATATCTGATAAATGTTAGTTCATTTAAACATAAGTTGAAAGAATAAATTTTAAAGTTATTAGAATCAGAGAGAGAGAGGGAGAGAGAGCGCAATGGTAATGATCACCAGGTCAGTATTGTTCCTTCCAGCTCAGGGGAAGCCTGGTATGGTCCTGCTTGGTGAAATGAGGCAGCTACAGATGATATGACACAGATGCTCCTGAGACTATTTTCTACTCACATCAAGATGAGAAAGGAGCTGCCCTTTTTTACACATCTGTTGGGAAGTCTGTTGCAGGGGCCTAAAGACTTGGGGTGATCATGTGGATTAGCTCTGATCAAGAAAGGATTCCTTTGTGTAGGACAGAGTACTCCATAGCCTCCATGGAGCAGAGTTAGATAACCTGAGGGTTAACATCATAAAACTGTCACACCTCAGACACACTGTGTACCTCAGTCCCAGAATGCAGGATTCAGGACTTACTCCAGTGGTGGTAAAAGAGATGGGAAAAAGACAACAGAGAAGTCATTTATGAACAACCGTGGCTAAGCCTTCACCAAAAATCTTGTCAGATTAACTGGTCTTGCTGCCCAACAGAGGTACAGCACACACGCTTCATGCTTACACTGATCACTCTTCCTCCTCCATCCCATAAAATCCCCAGTTTGACTGGGGAATTCTCTGGGAGTAAAAAAAAAAAATCTTCATCAAATATATGCCTGGTTCTTCACCACGTACATCTGAAATTGAAGTCTTTTGAGTCCTACTAAACTGTCTATGTCCTTGTACTTCTAAATCAACAGCGATAACCCAGTCCAGCTTCTAATGAGAGTAAAATGACAGTACAACATTGCCTAACCCTATGCATGGGATTCCAAAGAACAATCCTGACATCCAATTAACTAAGTTTAAATACAGTTATTAAAACCTGCTGAAATACTCATGAAAAAATCGTAATTATGTAAGAGGTGAAGAAAGCCTTCAAAAATCTGATATGGGAGTTCATGCAACCCTGATGGTATATCAAACATAACCCCAAAAGAAAATATAAAATTACTCCTTGAAAGTTATTATCTTTTATTTTAAATCTGGACACTATCTTGTTTTAAAATATAGGAAATGCTTACAAAAATACTACATGCATAGATTTCCATCATCAGATATATCTGCATTACAAGTAACATTTACAACTACTTCCTGAATCCCTGATATAAAAAAATAAGAGTGGAAGATGGAAGATACATCAGATCCCACATGTCCTTGCTTCACAAACAATTAACAAATACCTGAGAAAGAAAGGAAGTACACAAACATCCCCGAGGCCAAAGATATCAAAAAAGCCTTTTCATTCAATCTTGATTTATAGAAGACCACCCCAGAGCACTAGAAAGTGAAATAAGTGGCAAAATATATGTTGTCATTCCAATATTATACATGCATTCTGTTAAGGCAAAAGAAAACTTTAAATCAAGCAGAACCCCCACCAAAACACACAGCTGATTTTGCTTCTCCCCTGCCTTTCTTCAGAAAGCTTCCAAAAATCTCTTAGTAAGCAAGAATAAGTTGTATGTGCTGTAAGTATGTATTGGACTCACATGGCAAGCTTTTGGTAGTGTGGGGGCTACAGGTGTGGCTTCTGTGAGAAAATGCCAGAAACTTCCCACATGTCCAATAGAGCCAATGCTAGCTGGCTGCAAGACAGATCTGCTGCTGGCCAAATCTGAGCCCATTGGCAATGGTGTAGTGCCTCAGTGATAACATATTCAAGAAGGGCAAAGAAACTGATACAGAACAGCAGCCAGAAAAGAGGAGTAAGAATACGTAAGAGAAACAGCTCTGCAGACACCAGGGTCAGTGCAGAAGAAGGGGCAGGAGGGGCTCCAGGTGCTGGAGCAGAGGTTCCCCTGCAGCCCATGGTGAAGTCCATGGTGAGGCAGCCTGTGCCCCTGCAGCCTTTGGAGGTTAAAGATGGAGCAGATATTCACCCGCAGCCCATGGAGGATGCCACACTGGAGCAGAGGGATGTGCCTGAAGGAGGCTGTGGCCCTGTGGAGAGCCTGTGCTGGAGCAGGCTCCTGGCAGGACCTGTGAGATGCTGTGGAAAGGAGCCCACACTGGAGCTGGTTTGCTGGCAGGACTTGTGACCCTGTGGGTGACCCGTGCTGGAGCAGTCTGTTCCTGACGGAGTGCACCCGTGAAAAGGACCCCTGTTGGAGCTGTTTGTGAAGAACTGTAGCCCATGGGAAGGACTCGTGCTGGAGAAGTTCATGGAGGACTGCCTCTTCTGGGTGGGAGGCCATGCTGGATCAGGGGAAGAGTGTGAGGAGGAAGGAACGGCAAAGATGGTGTGTGATGGTGTGATGAACTGACTGTAACCTCCATTCCATGTCCCCTTGTGCTGCTCGGGGTGGCGAGACAGAGAAAATCGGGAGTGAGGTTGAGCCTGGGAAGAAAGGACGTGTGGGGGGAAGATGTTTTAGGACTTACTTTTATTTCTTTTTATCCTGATTTGGTTGACAATAAATTAAACTAATTTCCCCAAGTTGAGTCTGTTTTGCCCATGACAGTAATTGCTGAGTGAATTCTCCCTGTCCTTACCTTGACTCACGAGCCTTTATCTTTTCTCTTCCCTGTCCACTCGAGAAGGGAGAGTGATAGGGCAGCTTGGTGGGCACCTGGCGTCCAGCCAAGGTCAACCCACCACAGAGTCAAATCTAAAATCCAATTTCAGCAACAGGTTAATATGACTGCAACAAATCTTTCAGATAAATCCTGAATTTGTGGTTCCAGAAACAAATACTTTGTATGCGTAAGAACTCAAGCAACAACTGTTACAGGCTAGTATCAGACCAATTACCAATGCTCAGCGACTAAGAAAAAGGAATATTCAGCTTCACAAGCCACCTCAAACAGGCATCAAGCATGCTTTCCACTTCAAAGAATGATGGAACCAAGAACTAAATTAAAATGAAAGCACAACCCAATGACGTGTATCCACTCACACATGGAATATTATTCCCCAGGCTCTGCAGCAGCAGCAGCTCCCACCCCTGACTACAGATAAGCACAGACACAGACTACCTTAGCAGAATTAAATATGCAAAATTAAATCACACCAAATGTAGGCTGACCTCTCTCAAAATAGGTGAAGACACAACCAGACATAAAGTTCTGGCTAAATATTTGTTCACCTTTCTTAGCTTTAAAATATTTTTGTATGGCTTATTATTGCACTATAGTCTTAATTGCACTGAATAACCTGCACTCAAAGGGAGAGACAAGTGATAGTTCAGTTTCTGGTCTTTGGGAAACTAGCTAGACTTGTAGCATTTCCATATTCAGTAAATTCACTACCAAACAGGCTGGAAAGAAGAATTTCCACTTCACAAGAAATTCTTCTGTTTCACATTAGGTTTTACACTGAACTGGAAAAGAACATGTCGCTTGAAATTTATCTATGAGCAAAGTTTCAGAAGTGCTTTATATGAGTACATCTATTTTTACAAATCAAATATTTTTCTTTGTTTTATTCCACATTACTGAAATCAAGTCCCAATGATTATTAAAATTAATGCCTCCTAAATTCTTTTCACACTGTACAAATAAACTTGCTATAGTATATGACTTATTTTTTACTTCTGCCATCTCAATTCTGTTCTCTCCATCTCTGCAAAAAAAAAAAACCTCTAAAATAAAAACCCCAACAGTTTTTAGTATTTTTTTTTTTTACTATTCCAAGATAGTTTACTGAGGCCAGACAAGAAAGGAAATTGTATGCAAAACTTTATTTAAAATAACAGCAACAGCAACAAAATCCAAGCAGCCAAACAAAAAAAAAACCCAAAAAACCAAAAAAACCCCACCAAACTTGAATTTTGAGTTCCAGGAAAAAATAATTATTACTAATTTACAACTCAGTACTTGCTCTGACATTATTCATTACAGAAATATAAAAAGACCCTTGACTGAACAAGATGCTATTATAGGTACATGCAACTCTAAATATTACGTTAATTAAAAGATATGTGGCAATTTAAAATCATAGGCATGAATATAAAGTAGAGCATGACTCATCAGTCAGAGCAGCCATGGCTACTTCTACCACACTATCATCTTAAGAGTAAAAAACTACAGTCTTGAAACTCAAGATTTTACTTTTCCTTAAATGTTTTTTAAGGATTTTTTACTAGATGAAATCATTATCGAACTCAGAGGATAAATTACAGGAGCAGTAATGAAAGGCAAAGCAAAAAATAACTTTGTAGACCAGTATCAGCAGAGTTTGCTGAAAAAACTTCAGTACTCTTGAAAGAATAATTTTATTTAAATCTAAAAATTATTAAAATTCCTACATGTAGAAACACTGCTCTGAATCACCAGTGCTTCATAATGACTTTATAATCCATCGTGTAATTTAGGAAAATTTAGAAGTGCTGTTATGGCTTACAGCACATGTTAATTAAAAACATATTTTTTCACATCAAAGTTAGTTAACAGCTGCATTTTGGAATGTACTGAGGAATAGAAGCATTGGATTAGATTAACTAGAAAAACTTCTCTCCCTGTCAAATCCATGTTTCCCTGTTTCTTTTATTTAGCTCCATTTTGGCTGTGTTTTCCCATAGTTGTATACACTAAACTTCAACTGTTGCAAGCAAAGTTTATTTTACTCATTTTTCATTAGAATGTCTTTTCACACAGATTTTTGGCAACCTTATTGCATTTGAGGGTTATCAAGAAAGACCTTAATACACATAAAATAGAAAATGCAGACCTCAGAGCTTGCTTTGTTTTCCAAGAAAAGCCAAACCTGAAATATGTCGTCACATTTGTTAGGAAATTGAAATAGGTAATAACAATGGTTTCTGTGCTATGTTTAAATTTAGGTTGCTAGAACTGCTAAGAAATAGAAAACACAGTCTGAGAATTACATAAGGTTTTCTCTGTGTGTTCTTTGAATGAAAAGCTTACAGAAAAAAACCATAAAATTTGGTTTTGTTTCATTATCTAGAAATGTTCTAATAATTTGCAGTCTCTAATAGGTAATCTGCAAAAGCAAACAATTTTCAAAGGTGTGTTCTCAACACATACTTCGAATCCTTCTTACCTTCTTAGAAAATCAACTATACATTCTAAAACAGCTCATTTCTCAAATCAGTCTCAATAGTCAGAGTAACAAATGCTTAGGTTTTTAAAAATCATTTAATATAATTTGAATGCCAGAAATAATTTAACAAATATATTTTTTAAAACCCAACAGATTAGAAAATGTTTTGTAATTGCTTTTGTTTTGTATCAATTGTTTGTATATTCCTAGGAGCCACAATGTCCTGTGGCTACAAGTTCCATTGCTAGACTAACCAATACATGAAGAGCTGCTCTCTTCTGTTTATTGTTAATGCAACTCCTATTAGTATAAATTGATAGCCCAGGTTCTTGTATCAGAAGAGAGAGGGCAGAATCATTCCTTTCTGCTCTTCCCATGTAACCCGTATGAAACCTCAATAAACCTCTTAGTCATATCCTTTCTGAGACATCTCTTTTCAAGACTGAAGAACCATAGTACACTTATTTCCCAGGTGGAAGCTTTTTCTGTATTTTTGATCACCACTACTGCAGTTCCTTACATTTTTCAACTTTATATAATCCTTTTCTCTCATGCTAAGGGAGAACTGTACAATGTATACATTGTCTGGCAAAGTATGCAGTTATACAGTGGCTTAATGATTTTCTCTGCTCTATTTTATCTGATCTCTATTGTCTTCCTAATAATCCCTAAAAATTATTTTGTGACTGCCAGTGATGTGCATACTTACATCTTTGAGCCTCACTACTTCGTAACTGAAATCTACCATCTGACCGCAACGATGGCAAGGTAGTTTTGTCCACTCTCTCTGCCATCAGCATCACTTTAAATATATCTATATTGAATTCTATTTTATTATCTGGAAACTGAGTTTCAAGATTTTTCTACAGTTCATCAGTTGGCCCTTGTCTCACAATTGAGGTTTCATTTTAGAGATTCACAAGTCTTCTGCAGCACACCACAAGCTGCAATGCAAATTTAACTAATCTATGTGTCTATTTATCACACCATCCTTCAGTATCCAAAACATCCCAGGCAGCCAGTCCCATGGAGTTTATAAAGCACCCAGTAGCTTAAAATCTCTGATGGAGTCACCAAAGTGGAGAGTAACAAAAAATCTTGATCTATTTGCATCCAGGAAGGGCCTTCAGAACACAGGAAATAAGATAACAATTTTAAGTGACCTACATGGTACATAACCATACCGTTACTTGTAGCATATGTTATTTCAACATACTTAACATATTCTGTAGGTTCTGGTAATGAATTGCACATTAGATGACTAGTGACATACTGAGTCACTGTATCTGTACTTGGGATTGTCATGGTAAACTGGAATAGCTATTTGCTGTCAATATAGGAATTCTTTTGCTCGTCTTGTTTTCATGCAGCTTCCCTTTTTGAAACTGAGCAGAGATGCAGTGATTTTTGATTGCATCTACAGGGACATTGCATATAAACTCATCACGGTTATTGTTACAGAGAGGTGCTATAAGTGAAGATTTCAGACCAGTTGCATCTTTTCTCAAGGATACAGAATTTCTGTGATTTCATCAACAAGAGATACTCTACACTGAATAATGCTCTCTATCATTGTTACTGACTTTACCATGCTCTTAAATTTCCATATAAGCTAGTCAGTGTTCAATTTCAGAAGCCTTAGTTCTTCATTCAAATTAAATTTGCCCATTATGTATAGGCTTTATTACAGAGGCATCCCCAGTCACTGAAGAATCTGAATCCTTGCTCACCACCCCTTTAAAAGTCAGGCACTATCTGCCTTTCATCTGGTTTCCAAAACAACACAGAGTACTACGAGAATTTAAGAGAATGCTACTGCAGGTGTCCTGGTCTTCAACTGCCTTCCTAAAGGATTATATTCTGCTTATATAACAAAATGACTAGATTGTAGACAAGGGGAAAACCATGGATGCCAACTGTCTTGACACTAACAAGGCTTTCAACACTTTCCTACGTTTAGGTCTGCATGGTTGAACTGCTAGATGCACAAAACAAAAGGGTGGATGGCTGGACTCAGAGGATCATGGTTAATGATTTCTACTCTACCTGGAGGCTTGTAACAAGTGAAATACCACAGAAGTCTGTACTAAGATCAAAGTATTTGCCAAAATTAAACATAATTCATTGTAATTGATTAAGACCTGGAGATCTCTCCTATTGAACTCCCAAAAGGAGTAAAGAGCATGCAGAAATGAAACTTAAGTGGCAATTTATGTAAGTGTTCCCACACCTGCTTTTCTTACATCTTTTTTCTTTCACTCTAATTATTTGAATTCTCTTTATTTTTCTCTGTTTATAAATTTATTGGATTTCTCTGCCAATGCTATATATTGTTTCCAGTTTCTCTTTCAAGTCCCTTCTCATTCTATTGCTTCCTTTTCCTTTAAAAAAAGTTATAATTTGAATCCTTCCTAAAAGTTGAGATAAAATTCCAAGAAAGTAATTAGAACAAGAAGACTGTGCAAAATAGTCAATATGTGAGTTTTTATACTAATACCATGCAGCTCCATCACACTCTTTTATTTGTTCATTACTGCAATCCATATTTCTCATCTGGTTTGGCTTGATTATAACTTCTAATGGCAAGACTGTCTTCAGATTTATTGATCATATAATTATCTTGTGACTGATACATAATTCTATTGATAAAACTTTAATTGTGGTGATGTTCTACTACAGAAAGATTCCCAGTGATCTTAGTAGCACTGGGCTATATGGAAGGAATGGATGTTCTTTATGTACAACAATAAAAGTCTGATTTCATAATGTGCTGATTTGAGAATACATGTTCATGTTGCAGAACAGTAGTCTATTCTGAGGAGATACCAATTCTATTCACTTCAGTAATTTTCTATCAGGTACAGTCACATTTAAAAACGTAAATAAACATTATGAAAAAAAGTAAATGGTTAGATTTTCAAGGATTCTGCGAGTTGCAACACAATAGAATGCTTTACTGAACTCTTCTGTTTTCTGGGTGTTTCTACATAACACATTCTGAAAATCCTGCTTGATTTTTACACTCTTTTAGTGACCAAGAACATGGCTGTACTTACATGCCCATTTGATGTTTTCTATTTGTTTTACTTCCTCCCTATATTTTAAAGACAATTGAATTTGATAGGTTATCTGTCTTATTTTCTGATAAAAAATGTTTGCAACAATGTATCTCCAGAGCTTTCAACTAAGTCTTTTAGTAAAGTACAACCCCCAAGACTAGCAAAGCAGACCTTTTGGAATTATTTCTCATACAGTAGTATCTACTTGCTAAAAATAACCCCACATGTATCTGATAAGTACATCTATTTTCTAGTTTACTGTATTAATAATAAATCATGATTAGTTTTAGCTGCTACAAATTAGGTAGTAATACATAGCTAGTGTACTAGCTACCCATGTAATTTCAAGCTGTAAAGTACACAATTCAGCAACACACATTTCACATTAAACCTACACATTACAGCAGGGATTATTTATCATATCTGGTGTGATAAAAGAAAAAAGTATTCTCAACAGTATTAGAACCAGGAATTCATATGTTTCTAACCCTTAGATGAACTGGTTTACATGTTATTTTGGAAATAAAAATATTACAGAGAATGTAGAGGATTCAAAGACAAGATTAAAAGAATTTTACTGATGGACTCTAGATATGGTAGCATTACAGATGATAGTGCAATCGATCACAAGAATATAAACAGAAACTTTTCTCTCACTGAAATGTGGTGCCACAACAGAAAAGAAAACCCAAGCATTTCTGATACTGTGTGTTCAAATCACATACTCCCCAATGTGACAGGCTGGGTGTAACCATCAGCCTTCTCAATGGAAACATGCATTTTGAATCTTCTTGTCTCATCTCATAATTTATTGACCTGTCGATAGCCAGCTGCAAACAGTTTTGATGCAACCATTTGCAGAAACGCGCTTAGTACAGAGCACCTAAAGAGCCATCTGACCTCCTACCGTGAATTTTCCTGAGTTGCAGCACCTTTAGGAGGTCAAGCAACTGGAGCTAACTTGGGTCACAACTGCCAGCAAATTGCAAACTCTTGGGAATTACCATTTCCACCCTTTCAGTTTTCTGAGGGCACATCTGTTAGCTTACAGCCACTCTTTGGTTTAGAGCCAGATTTTCACCCAACATTTTCTGCAAGAAGGAGCAGGTTTTCTGGAGCTGCGGTCCCACCCAGTGAGCTGAGCAGGGACCAGGGCTGGGGCTAGGGCCTGGGATCAGCTATGGGGCACCCAACAAGGCTGCAGTGATAAAGCCACAGCAACAAGGTAAGTCCCAGGCCATTGGGGGGTCAAGGAAATATCAAGGCCAGCGACATACCAGCAAGCCTACAGCATGGCTTAGGTAAAGCAAGGCTCAAGGCTCAATGCAACCCCCAGGCCCCTGTGGAGATCCTCACCAGGAACCATGCCTCTCCCAGGTAGCTGTGAGCACAGCTGCCCAAAGCTGCTGGAAGATGATGTCAGTGAAGGTGGTGCAGAGCAAAGCCTCCTGATGTGCTCAGGGACTGATGATTGGTTTCCATGCAGATGTTTAATTAAGATGACCTGTTCTAACTAGCTGATCCCTAGTCTCCTCCATACTCAAGTCTTTTGCCATGGACAACCCCTTTTGCCCATGAGCTGCAGTCTGGACCTGAATGGGGAGGGCTGAGCTCATCTGGCAGCCGATGCTTTCTGCTTCCCACTGTGCCACCTCCAGTTCTACCTATGCACTAGCACCTGGGTACTGAAAATGGCCCTGCCTTGACCAAAATATTCTGGTAAAAATGGTTTGCTTAGAAGAGCTATGACAGCCCTTCTTGTGACTTCTAGTGGAATTTAGGATGGCTTTGTGATCTGCAATAAAACAGATTTGGGGTTTTGGTTGGGTTTTTGGATTGTTTCTTTTTTTTACTCTTACTAAGAGATACACACTTGCTGAGAACAATTCCCTTTTCAGTAAGTTTTGGCAAATGTGTTATTAGCTGAACATTCAGTTTCATACCTGTATGAAAAGTTAACTAAATAAAGTCCAGTGAATTATATTTAAATGGAAAACTAAAAACATTTATGTTGTGATATTTTGCAAATGTATTTTTTGAAAAGGTTTCAAATTCAATCCTGAAATAATTATAGTTCAACATCATATAAATTTTTAAGGATAACAAATTAAATACAACTTGAACAAGTTCAACATTTTATTTCAAGTAAAAAATTAATCTTCCCCCCCCCCTCCCCCCCCCCCCCCCCCCAATTTGGTCACTTACAATGAAAAACTTTCATTTCTCATCAGGCAAATCCAATAGTTTTTTTCTCCTCAATTATATCCTAGTTCAACCTTTGAATGAAAAGAACCTATTACCTACATATGCAGTATCACAGGTTTGGGTGACTCCATATTTCCAGAAAGAAATACAAGTAAATAAAAATCCCTTCCTGTTCTTTGACATCCTCCACACCTGTGCTGTTACACAATCAGCATTCACAGCTGAAACAGTTTGTGTTCTTTCTCAACAAATCCGTATGCACATACAAAAGCCACTAATTCAGCCTGCTTAAGTAACTTAAAACTAATGCTGCTGACTACATTGTACAGAACTAAAACAGTCTAAAAGTTATATGCTATTAACATTAGCAAGTGATTATCTACCCCAACAGGATGTACAGTAGGAACAACATAAAGTAATCAAATAATTATATATGCCGTAAAAAAACTTCAGTCTTAAGAGTTACAAATAAAAACAAAGTCTGTATAAGTTTTGATGACCTTTGTTAATCACATCCACCGTGTGACATTGCGATCAATAAGATACATGATTATGATTTAAAAAACAAATTCTCTATAAATATTTCTGTTGCTGAAGGCAGCACAGGAACTTTGTAAGGCATCACTAAGAATATTGCATTTATGTCTTTAAATTATGTTCAGAATGGATTCTACAAGAACTATCTGGAACATGACTACAAAAAGCAATTATAACAAATAGGCTGTTACATCATCAGCCTTGCGTGCCAGGGTTGGGATTTTTTTGCATATTCCCTTAGATCCTCTGAAAATTTTCTCTTCAGTACTGTCCTTACAAATCAAAAGATCAACTAAAGAAAATACTTTAAAACAGATAAATGTCAGAGCAATTATGGTTTTACCTCCATGAAAAATTGGTTTTATTTAAAAAAAACCACACCATAATAACAGTTAAAGCTTATGAATATAATTATTCATAAATAATTATAACAAGTTATAATAAAGGTGGTGATCTTTATTTAGAGAAAGGATTGTAGGAATATGATCTACCGTAAGGCATATACCATTTTTTGGAGACTCAGCTGTTCTTATGAAAACAGTATGCTAAATGATTTTACTTTTTTCTTTACACATTTCTAGCAGATTACAAGTCCAAATCCAATTCAGCAGGAAGTTCTTTGTTACGCTCAGTAATCACCCCTCTCCATGGTAAAAGTAAAGTGTTTACCTTTTTAAAACCCTGCAGACTTCTGCTTAGTATCAGTGGCAAACACGCACAAAGTTTTCATGAATAAATGTGTATTTGCGTGGTTCATGCTTTGAATACAACTAAACTTTGTTGATGAAATAGCATGAAAAATGCAACACCCCTATACTGTATTGCATAAGATCAATTAATACATTTTTAGTCACATAAAATGTTATTCTATCTTTTAAATGTTAGTGGAATAAAGGAGAAATCTAATATATGTCTAGATTAGTAATGAAGTTTCTTCTGAAATAACTTGATTAAAAAACTTGCAGTGTTAGTATTTTTCTGCAATGTCTTCCAACTCCCAAAGTAATTTTCTTCAAGAGACACGATAGAACTCTAGATGAGTCTTACTGGTTTTAGACTTCGGTGATTAATGTGTCATGTACTGACCAGTTATTCAACAGCTCAGCTTTTATGAGTGTGTTCATATCTCTGCATCTGAGTTAGGATTTCTAATATATAATATGTTTTTGTACATATCTACCAAGTCACAGACAGATTTAGCTCTCTAGGAGAGATTACCACTTTCAAACTGTTTTATGTAAGCTTTGGTAATCTTCAAAATAACTCCAGGTCTACCTCCCTATTTTAAAGATAAGGACATAAGAAACAAGGAATTACAAAGATTGCTTAAGATCCTACAAAAAATCCTCCCAGAGCACATAAGACATTCAGTCCTCTTGTATCTCTGTTTTGCATCCCAACCTTACAGCCAGGCTCCTGCCATTGCTGTGGATAAAGCTGTAAGGCTTTCAGAGGAAAAGTCCTCAAGGTGTGGAATATAATACTGCACAGCTAACAGAAACAAGTACTGATTTACAAAAAAAGCAAAGCTGATGGGAGGACAGAGGGAGAAAGAACAAGGCACAAGCCCAGGAAATGTAGGAAGGAACATTTTCTGAAACAAATATTCAGTCTGTAACATCGCGCCAAACAAGCTTGAAAAATCTTAGCTTAATCAAGTACTTTTCCACAAATGAAATTACAAACAGAACGAGCTGCTTTTTCTCAAAATACGTGTAAGGCAGACCTCAAGCCAGAGCATCTCTTATAGAATGCATTGAGAAACTCCTGCTAACTCACACCTCCTTATAGCAACCACTTCTGTTGAGCCTTCCTGTACAGACAAGACAGCAAGCTTTGCCATCCCCATGGTCAGATCCTGGAAAAAAACACCCATGTGCACTTTGGAGATATTCCCTGTCCTACACTGAATTCAGGATGGAATCTACTGAAATACACTTTTTGTTTTAAGCATCTTATTTTTCTGTTAAAGTGTAGCCTCTATGTTTTTTAATAATTTGCAAAATCTAATTTTCAAAACCAGCACAATTAATCAGGTACCCAGAAGTTGCTTAAAATTCAAAGCACAAATACACTTTGAAATAGCAGTAACTTCGGGTATGTGTCCAACAGGGTATGGCAGCACCGGCTTGCCTCAGACTACCTGTAAGTTGCCACACTGCCATCAGAGCCTGCAGTGGAAGCTCCCTGAAGCAGTGGGAGGTGACCCAGAGGTGCCTGGGCTGCCACCACCCCAGCATATCAGCATAGGTCAGAGCTGGGAAGGAAACTGTCCTGGTTTCAGCTGGGATGGAGTTAACTTTCTTCTTAGTGTCTGGTGCAGTGCTGTTTGGGACTTGGTGTTGTTGATACACACTGATGGTTTGGTTGTTGCTGGGTGATGTTTATGCCAAATCAAGGACTTTTCAGTTCCTTGGGCCCTGCCAGCCAGAGGGCTGGAGGGGCACAGAAAATTGGGAGGGGACACAGCCAGGAGAACTGACCCAAACTAGCCAAAGAGGTATTCCGTACCATATGACATCAGGCTGAGTATATAAACTGGGGGAAGAAGAAGGAAGGGGGGGCATTTGCATTATGTCATTTGTCTTCCCCAGTAACTGTTATACGTGACGGAGCCCTGCTGTCCTGGGGATGGCCGAGCACCTGCCTGCCCATGGGGAGTGGTGAGTGAATTCCTTGCTTTGCTTTGCTTGCGTGCGTGGCTTTTTCTTTACCTATTAAATTGTTCTTATCTCAATCCTCGAGTTTTACATTCCTTCCCAATCCTCCCCCCATCCCTCTGGGGGGTGGGGAGTGAGCGAGCAGCTGCCTGGGGCTTGCCAGCCAGGGTTGAACCACAACAGAAACACAGACAAACATACTTAGAGCAGCTGTCAGAATAGGAGTTTCATTGGTTTGTTGAGGGGTTTTTTTTGGTTTGTTGCCTGGTTGGGGTTTTTTGTTTGTTTGTTTGTTTGGGGTTTTTTGTGGCTTTTTTTTAATGATTTTTTTGTTTTAAGAGGTAACATCATGTCTACAGTCTTCAACTTCCCCTTCAGCTGTTGCTGAGTTTTGCTATGCTGCTTCTAAAGGCAATGCTGGATTCTAAGCTTTCCCAAACAAATATAAAGAACTGGGTACTTGAAAGTGAGGAAGAAAAAGTATATAGAGCAAATATGATGATATACACTCATCTCTGCACCTATAACATATTAAACCTTACAGTCTGGTAACACTGTATTTTTTATAACACATTATTAAGGTTAATGAGATTTGCTAACATAAAATATTTGAAACAGGCTAAACACCAAGATTAAACCCAAGATTCATTTCTGAACTGTTATCTTAGCAGTTTTTTTTCATTTTATTACTGAAAAACATGTAGGTCCCAGCTGTACTTACATTTTCAAAAGTTAGAATTCATCTTTTAAAATCAAGCTTTCTTTAGCCTACTGCTTTATCCCCAGCATGGCCTGACATGAATAAATAAATGAAGGAGGAGGCACTATACCATGTTTTGAACATGACAACTATGCAAAACTGAGATGACGTGTCAATTTTTGTCTATTAGATTCATACATAAAATCTCATAGAGCTCTTATTCCACCAAGTACTTAAATTGTACCAAATATGCACACAAAGGTATCAGCAATGAAGTGGAAGAAGTTCTAAACTCAGCTCTTCCAGGACACATCACTGACAATAACAAACACAACTCTGATGACAATTACATAACTTATCCTAGCAGGATAAATGCTAATGGCTAACCAACAACCAAATATCTGAAAATACAATCATTACTTAAGTATATACTATTTTGTAAAAATTTCAAATACGGATGGTCAACCTGAACTTCAGGTTAATAAAATAAAATAATTCACTGAGAATATTCAAGATCTTTCACCTTGTAATAGAAACTTTGCATTTTTTCCTGTTTACTTATTTTCCCCAAAAGGCTCCGAAATAAAGCTGAATAGTCAGAATTAAATTGCAACCCTCATTCTAATAATTCCTTTTGAGTGTAGAATACAGTAACATAGCAAATTGCAAGAAGTAGACTGAAATTTGGGTGTGAGTGGGGGAGTGTGGGTGGGCAGAGAAGCCAAGTCAATTTCCTCATGTGACATAAGTCAGAAAAGGATGCTGTTATGAAAACATTTTGAAGCTCATCACCAATAAGTCTGAATCTTGCAAAAGATGTTCTGAAGAAATAAAAAGTACAGGAATGCTGCATTCAGAGAAAAATATAGCAGCAAAAAATGGCTATAAATGCAAAGACTATGCTAGTCAGGTAGGATATCCAAGTGCTGCTAAAAAATAGGGTCCCAAAGTAAAGTGTGAACCCTAGTTAGACTTAAATAAAAAACACTTTCAAAGAAGAAAACAGAACAATGTTCTGTAACCTTGGATTGAAAATCCAGGGTTGAAATACTGCTTACTGAACCAACTGAAAGACCAGATTCCTTTATTCTGGAAAAGGGAAAGAGCTTGATTCTGAGGAACTTAAGAGAAAACCCAGATGCAGATGTCTTCCATTGGCTTTGCTAGATCAACATGATAAACTCATTTTTACTATTAAAAAGTGTTTTTTATCCAGCAGAAAAAAGCCACTGTCTAATCCTAGGATGCATCACCATCCTGGCACTTAGATAGATGATGACCACTGAAATTCAAGTGAAATATTTTGCTGGTGAGCCAGAAAACATAACATCCTTTGATGAACTGACATGAAGAGTATGGTTCTGGCAATACTCTAGTCTCAAATTATCAGAGTCAGGATATTTGTTGGTATATCATTTATTGGAGTCAGCAACAGCTGAGGATATCTGCTGGACTGCTAAACATGCAAGAGGCAGATTTAGATCATGGATGATGTGCCCCACTCTCCAACTTCAAAGAGTGGCTCTTTATTTGCAAAATACTGTATCACCTCTTTTACTACTGCAGTAATAGACAATGGCAATGCTAATTGTCATTAGTACTTTAAATTGCAATATCTGGAAGAAATGTGGATACACATACCTGACCAGTGTGAGTTTCTGAACACTAATTACATATGATTGACAGGCCTTCATAGTACAGAGACCTTGGGCTATACATTCTTCTCTCTGTGCTCCCTTCCCAAGTATGGATGAATGAAAGTTTTCCCTGTGGCTGGATAAGATTTTGTGAAAGGACATATTTTTCAGACATTGCTTAGGTCTTTTCTTCCAGTGCTTGGATTTATACATGAATTAACATGTCTATGGAGCAAATATTTGATGTTTAAAAGAGCCAAATTTGAAGGGGCTCCTTCTGGCACCAACGGGACACAAAACTGCATACTTCCATGTAGACAAGAGACATGAGAGTCTTTTGTCGGTGTATGGTGGCTGGGGTATGCAAACAGCATGAGATTGATCCAAGTCCTAGGTGTTGTAGGCTTCAATAATACTCTTAGGAGTTCCATCTGCTGGGTGTGCCACATGTGATTTTTGAACATTCATACTGCAGTTCAGAGAAATCAGGATTCCTATGGTTTCATTCATGGAATTCACTGTGTTGGGAAAAAAATCCATTCATCTTTTATCAGCCAGTTATCAAGATAGGGATGTACCTTCAACATCTGACATTTAAGAATCATAACCTTACCCCCATATCACTTTTATTCAGGCATCTTCCACATCATGCAGGAAAACTCTGCTATCAGTATATATACTGATATATATACACTATCAGTGTCCCCGGTGGCCAGCCAGTCTCACAAAACTAGAGAAAGGTGGCCTCCACTGCCACTCAGAATAAGCTGATGCTCATTCTTGCCAAATTGCTGTCTTTTGGCTCACTGCTTTTTCCTTAGCATCTCATAGATTCTTAGTTTTTCTCTTGAATCCTTGAGCTGTGGTCACCATTTCAGCAATTTCAGTATTGTCATACATGGCTTTAGCTCACATCCCTTCTCATGCCTTAGCAGCAGTCTTTGTAACAAAAGTGAGTCAAGACCACACCACTGTGCTACACTAAATGAGGTCTGAAGTGACAGGTTGAAGGTTACAGCATGCTATCACTGGAACGACAAATGTCAGTGAACACCTACTCATTATATACATTCAGTGCCATGTGAATAACAAAGGCCATATGCCTGAATGGATAATGATCCTGGCCTATTGCAAATCTAAGGCGTTTACAGTACAAAGAACTGTTAGAGACCTGGAAATAAGCTTCAGATTGAGAAATGGGAACCAGTCTTTGTTTCTGGAACAAGGGGGTTATCCTCACAAAGTCACTATCCTGTAACTGAATTTTTGAGTATACATGGTTCAAGTTGCTCGAATCTGAATTCTTTAATAACAAGGAACTAGTTAAAGAGCTATACTTGATACTGCTATAGGCAAAAAAGAAACAGATCTGTTATATATATAAAAAAAAATTAGTTAGTATATCTGAAATCCTAACAATTGGATCAATTAATTACTAAGACCGCAGATCTAATTATAGAAAAAGAAAATTAAAAGAAAATAAAAGAATATTGTTCTATGTAAATTCCTAAATAATATTAATAATAATAATATCAATAATAACAACAATAATATCAATAACAATAATAATAATACAGTTAAAGCTACACACATTTCCCAATAGCTCCTTTTTCCAATGTCGTAGACACGGTTCTGCTCTTCTGCCAGGCCCTAAGGTTGATATCTTCAGTCTGGACTGGGGGGAGGCAATAAAGCTCAAACACATTAGGTCCTTAGTTCTTTGATGGGAGGTTAATGTTTTTTTAGCATGTTGATGTTTCCTCCTCCTCTATAGTCTCCTTAGGGTCATTTTCCTGTGTACTAACATGTTCTACACCTTGTTTTCTCCACTGTCTGCAAGTCCATGTTGCATTGAAATTTACCATTTGTGCAACATTTATGTATGTTAAATACTTGTACTCCATCGTTACCCCTCTAACCAGTTTACTCCTGCTCCTAGATCTGAATTTTTGACTGATTTTTACTGAACATTCTAAAATCCCAGGTTCTGCAATGTCAGCATGGGTTCCTATTATTATCATTCTACATCTGTACACATCTACACTGCCCCACAAATTTTAAGGCCTCTGATATCATATCAAGCACGTATTCCTCGGCATCACTATGTTGTAAATATTTTTTAACACCGAACTACTCATTACTACTATCTATATAAAACCTGTGGCTATACCACACAAAGCTAAGCAAAAGTACAAAAAATTAAGCATAACGACCTAATCATCAGGTATTATTAAACAAACTGCCATTACAGCTCAACAAGCAAAACCAAAGCTCCAGGCAGGCCATGATGAGTTCAGATAAACCAATCCTGGCAAGCCTCAGTCTTGAGGCTTTGCAAAGTTATTACAAGACCTGTGACTTGTTACTAGCAATGATAGCATTTAATTTGTTGGACTACAAGCCACAAAGGACTTTTCCCAATCATTTTTGTTGGCTTGTCCATGACAGCTTCAGCAAGAACTGAACTTTAGCCAAAGCTGGGGAAGGGTCCCTGGCAGGGGATGGAGGGGAGACACAGACATTGTTAACATACATAGTTTATATAGTTAAGAGGTATGAGCTATAACGCCTAGTCGGAGATGAGAGCAAAGTTAGAAGGAATGACCTTGGAAATAAGAGTGGTAGTGACAAAGGTGACAGCACAGTGACATTAGGCAACAGTGATGACATTGACTGTTTCTCCCCCTCCTTCTAGGGAAGGGATTAGGGAGCAGGAACAGATGCAGCTGATGTGGCAAAGTTAACAGTGGTTGGCGACTATTTATTTTATTTTGACATGCCAGATATGCTCTTTCTAATAGTGATGATGGTGAATGATGATGATGATTAAACTACATTAAATTATCAGATTGGTTAGCATGATTTCCATTTTGTAAATGCATCCTCCCAGTCACTTTCTTGCCCACCCTTTTAGGGACTGAGGTGAGCATGACTGGCCTGTTGTGGCCCAGATTCTTGGTTTTACCCTTCTTGAAGGCAGCAGTGAAATTTGTTTTCTTCCAATCCTAAGGAACCTTTCATGATCACCACAACCTTTCAGAAATAATTGAGAGTGGCCTTGTAGTCACATCAGCCAGCTCCCTTGGCACTGTGGGTGCTTCCTGTAACATCCCATGAGCTTACACATGTCCAATTTGTTTAAATGCTCCCTAACTGGATCCTCTTCCACCAAGGCTATTTTAATTGCTCCAGACTGATGTAAGGAAGACATTGTGAACTTCAGCCTTCTTCATGTCCTTTGACACCCTGGCCCTTGCCCCACACAGCAGCAGATTTCCCCTGGTTTTCTTTTTGCTGTTGATGTACTTGTGGAAGTCCCCGATGTTTCCCTCTATTTCTGTCACCAGATTAAATTCCAATTGGACTTTGGCTGTCCTAAGGTGATGAGAGTAAGTGGTGTTGGTAAGTGACAGTAATAATCTTGGAGAAAAGTTTGTAGAAACAGCTCTTTCTTCTTATGTTCCCTACCCTCACAGCAATTTTGGCTTAGTGGGCTTGGCCTCTGGTAGAGAGAAAATACTTGAGCAACTGATTTTTTGGTCTGACTCAGTGACTTTTGTCACTTGCTTAATAAGTTGCGGTGGGTGGTCTACGTATGAACTTCAACAATCATAGTGCCTCTGTGAGATGAGGTGTTACTAGAAGCTGCTTTTGACATCAAGCTGTTTGTAAAAGATATAGATCAGCCCAATGCACAGTTTGGATGAAAGGAACAACAGACGGAAAGTAATAATATCTAATGTAGCTCTCAAATTCAGAAATATCTTGTACAAAATGATCGGAAAGGCATATGCTGCCCAAACTGGGAGGATAGACCAAACCAACAGGAAAAAAAATATGATAGCAATAATTGTTAAAAGTCTCCAGGGCTCAATAAGGAAACTGGTCAGAGGTTTGGGACTGACTGAAGAAGAAAGAAGATAAAACATTTATCACAACAAATTTAATTTAGCTTGACAGTCAGGAGCAAATGTAAGATGTGGAAATGTTAAGAAATGGAGCATAATTTATTGTCTTCGCTGTCCACGAGAGTATGTAAAAAAAGAATTCAGCCTTTCTTGGTTTTAATGATAGCAACATAGAGGAACATTGTTTATAGTATATCAAGGTTTATGAATCTTTGCATTTTAAGAACAATTTGAGTTTTGGTTGTATGAAATGCTAGCCAAAGTGTATTTTGTTCAGGCTTTTCAAAAAAGAAACTGATTTACAGAACCAGGTAGGTTGTCCATATGTAACAAAGCTTGCATTGTAACATGGTGCTTTAAATCAAAATCAGGGGAAAATACATGAACATATAATTATAGTAAAGGGTTTATACAAGAATTGTAATAAAATGTGTTTCATTGACTGAAAGTTTTACTTCAATCCATGACATTATTACTAAAGCAATTCTTACTTGTAAATGAAATGCCTGTGTGTATTATACTGACTAAACATTTCTTTCAAAAACTTAGTAAAAAACCCATTTACATTAAAAACAAAACAAAAAACACGCACAAAAAAAAAAAACAACACAAAAAAAATAACAACAAAAAACCCCAACAGAACAGGCAAATCATGTAACTCTTCTGAAAACCTCTGTCAGCCAGCAGTAGCATGATTTCTCCTAGCAAGTTACCATATTCCTACTAAAAAAACAAGAAATAATATTTTTCAATAGGATTTTTAAAGTCTTTAACTATAGTCCTTAAGCAGACAGCCTTCTTTGGGATCAACAGCTATACACATCTTAAAACCTTTTGTCACTCCTACTTACGCTAAACAGTAGTGAAGGTATGGATTCAACTGGAATGCATATTGTATAAGGTCAGATATGAAAAAATAATGAGAAAATAAAGAGAGCAGATCTATTAGGGGAAAAAAGAGAGGATACAGGAAGAAATTACACTGGAGAATTTGGAGAAAGTGAGACTTACATGACATGATAATTTAAAAAGTAATCTAAAAACACAGGAAAAAATTACACCGGAGAATTTGGAGAAAGTGAGATTTACATGACATAATTTAAAAAGTAATCTAAAACCAAACCAAAGCACAAACCCAAGACAATAGTAAAGGAACATGAAGATGTAAAAAAAATTAGAGACAGGGAAAAAGCAAACACTGGGAAAATTAATGAACAATAAGAAAAAAAATATACACTCTCAAATATTTAAGAAAAAAAGAATGCTGGGGAAACAGAGAAGGAAATGCAGGCTTAATGGAGACCCAGTAGATGTAGGCTTTGGTAGCAGCAGCTTTAGCAGAAAACTAAAATGCCAAGTTTTTACAAAATAGTGTCCACTAAATTTATTTATAACATTAAAAAAAAAGAAGAAAGATGGTAAGGTGGAAGTATGGCAAATACTGAAATTTATCTAAGAGAGAATAACGCATAGAGCTGGTTCTGCAATGTGGAAAAAGAAGAACATTAAGGTATGATTTATGTTCAGTGAGAAGATTCTGGGAACAGCACTAGAAAAGCCACAAATAAGCTTCTATGTAGAGAACTTAAATTGCATGCATTGGTCTTAATTCCTACATTGTTTGAGTCTTTGCAGACACTCAGTCCCACTTTGACTTAGTTGTATAAATTCACCATTGTAAGAAAGTGGAAGCAATCAGACCCACCTCAATGGTGGCTCAATAGGAAAGCCAGACAAAGGGGCAATTAAAAATCGGTGGGGAAAAAACCTTCTAAAATCCAAAATAGACATAAAATTATTTCTGATGTTTAGTCCACTCTTTTATTTCCCACCAACATTCAAAGATAAATGAAGCTGTACTTTTTTCCACAGTGAGAACAGCTGACTGGAGCGGGGGGTGGGGGGGTGGGGTGGGGGCGTGGGGTGTGTGTGGGAAGAATCAATGCCTTCTGCTGTGGTGAAAATGGATAAACTGATTTTGTAAAAAAACCCAAAACAAACACACAAACAAAACCCAACAACAAACCAACCAAAACAAAAAACAACTCTCATAATTTTAGCAGCAGTGAATGCAGTTTTGCTTGTAGAAGAAATCTTTTGCGTAATTTTCTTCCCATTTATACAGAAGGTATGTACAATTTACAGTACAAATGTTAACATGGTTACATTCCAATCTCTTACAAAATCTGTTTGCAGAAAACTATTGTCCTACTTAAAAGCTTTTTTGTGTAATGTGATTTCTATTAATGGATAATAATTATTTAATAATAACACTTCTCCTCAGGGAAGAAATATTAATCATATCAGCTGAAATGCAAGAAATTAATTGTACACCTTAGTGATCTTGTAAGTCCTACCAACCTAATACTCTGGGGTTATGTGTGATATAGGGAACTGTTACTCAAAATCCGTGATGTCATTACAAAATTCAGATTTTGTGCTTTGTAATGCTCAATAAAATAGTAGAAAACCCATAGTTTTTAAACCGCCCACTAAGATTTGTCAAGAGTTTAGCTAGCCTAGCAGTAGTCCAGCCTTCTGACTCTGAAATTAGGTTATGCATCATATGTGTTTATATAGCACACTCTTTCATAAATCCACTTTATAAAAAGGTAGTGAGGGATAGAACTGGATTTCTACCTGTAATTTTGTATTTTAACTACCCATATGTTAATGAAAGACTGCAACTATCATGCCTAATTTCATTTCTGTTTTATTCAAAAGTCTTTGTTCAGGATTTTCCCTATAACTATGCAATGTGATGTACTGAAACCTTTACATTTAAGAAATAAATAACTTATCCTTCCTCAGGTGAACCCATCTCCAGATGTTTTACATGTCAGCTGCATTTTTTATGTGGTAGAAAGAAACATCCTCATACACTTGAGTAAAGTGTGCAAATATTGAGAACATACCAGTGATATTGTCATAACTAGTAGACACTTTGATTGCACTGTTAATGACTTTAGAGCAAGGGTGTATATACAAATACATTTGGCTATCATAGTATTAGTTCCACTGTCAGGAGACTACAACTTGAAAGCTCCAGAACCGGGAATTTTATCAGGACCACTCAAAACTACAAGCAGAAGATGACACCAGACACTCCAAGACTTTATACACTGACTTACTGGTGGCCAATTACTAACGGTTACTAATGGTTCTAGGAATACAGCTTTGGAAACTGGGTAAAACTGGTTTTAGGGGTAACAAAGAACAGCTGTCCAATGTATCCATAGACAGTAAATTAGGAAATAACATGGTGTTATGAAGCAATTGAAAATAATCCTACTTCCTAAAGAAGACTTGAAGCTGTCAACCTTAGAACCATAGGAGCACTGTGTGGGTAGGAATAACACCAGCAAAAGAGGCAGGTATTAAAATGTCTGTGTAATTGTGATTCAAAACCAGAGTGCAAACAAAATTCCCACATCTTCGGGAAATTCCCAAAGGCAACAGGCACTACAGTCCACCATTTGTTACTTATGTAACAGAAAATGATATGTTGCATTAGAAGACAAAAAAAATATGGTTTTTTTTCCCCTTAATGCAACCAATTTTTCTTGCTTAGATCTTTAATGTGGTCTATGGCCGTCTTGTTGGTAAGTTTTAATATTAGGCAATCTTTTTGCTTAGTAGTCTTCTACATCGTCAATATCAGTAAAATGCTATCATTCACACAGTCCTATTCACACTTAGATAAACAAAAATAAAATCTACTTATATTTCTTGGCCAGTTAATTCATTACACTGGGCAATAACGTACACTGGTTAACATTTTAAAATGTCAAGCAGATTTGTTTAATTGCACAACTATATTTGCAGATAAAAATATACAATTTTGACCTTCTGAATGGTCATATTAACATTTAAAACAAATTTACATATATCAAGCTATGAAGAATATTTGTTGTAAAGTTCAAAATATTTTAAACCAGTTCATGCAAAATTAGATAAGAACATGCAAAGGACAGAAGGAAGCTAAGAGAACTGCAGATTCAGCTAACTGTTCATTATTATAAATACAGACATTTGAATTTAAAATCTTAAAAAAGCATTTGTCTCTTGTGCCTAAAAATTTATGTGCAAGCATAAAACCAAAATATAAACCAAAAGCAAAACTACTACAAAGAGCTGCAACATGGCTCTGTACTCTATCAGTAAAACTCCAAACACATCACCATTTTGTGAAATAAACTATTAATATCAATGTGCATTCTTAATATCTGTACTTGTCCATGAAAATATAAGTATATAAACCTTGAAACTGCAACAAAGATAACAGAATTTTCAGTGGTTTTATTCACGTCAACTTTACAAAGCATATTAGCCAAATTGATGAAAAACAGTTTTAAAATTTATAGGGATGGAGGAATATAGGATTTCATTGAATGCTGAAGTGGAAATTTAAAATGAAAAGGAGAAGACAATGTGATACAAATATACTAAGACTAAAATTCACAACAAAGCCTGCTTGTATGTAACAAAGCACACATCATCTGACTATGCATGTTATTTTCTGTAAGTTTTCATTTCCTCTTTTTCTCTTAAATAAAATTTTAGGAACACATTTGCATTTCTTCTTCAGAATGCAGTATGCATGAATATACTGGGAAAATATATGTAAGTATATGTAGTTTATGTGTATCATATCTGAATATAGAATGTGTTCATCTTATGAAAAATTCAGCCCACCCTTATTGTATGTACCATGTAAGCCTCGCTATTATTTATTTTTATAGCTTGTAGAATGGTAGCCCCAAAAGGCTTTTAGATTTATACTGGCTATTATTCAAACTAAGAGGAAAAGTCCTTACCCTAAAGATACCATCACATAAATAAGGAAGAAAAAAATAGAGTAGGGAGAATAGAGAAAGGTATAAACATTTTTGCCCACTCACACAGCTGTAAGTTAAAGATGTATTGTGGCATATGCCCACGTGCCCATTCATAAATCATTTCTAGGGATTAACTCTTCTAGTACCTCTTATTAGGAAAATATATTTTCCTTAAAAGCTGCAAAATCATTCATCTGTTTTTTGTTTCCACTTCTGAAGATTTTCTTTTTACCCTAGCACCTTTCCTCTCAACAGCAGACCCAAAGCCATTGCAGATCACAGTGACTGTGCCTACAGCTGCCTATACTGCACCTTAATTTGGTTAAAAACCAGAACAGTTCTGGGCTTCCTGGAACCTCCATTTCACTCCAGTCTGTTTAATTTCTTCTAATGCAATATATTCTGTAAACCTCTGGAGAAACATGTAAAATGAGTGTTTCATCCTCACTTTTTTATACAAATTAATGGCAATCCCAATCCTGCCAATCCAAAAAAAATCACAACTATTCGATATCTGCAGTAATGCACTGCATTCTATACTTGCACTGTATCTGTCAAGTACTCCAAGAAGTCGCGACTCATTTGATCTCAGGGAATAAAGTAGGGCTGAACAAAGATATCTGAAATAGATTAGGCAGAGAAAACAATATGGAGCTCTGCCTATACTGATTAGCCCTTTAAAAAGCAAAAGTCTTTCAGCAGACTTGAACACAACACTATAAATGAGTTAAACTGCTTCTAACATAGAAGTCCTGAATCTGGGCTCTGAGCAAGGTGGGGTTTTTTTGGTTTTGGGGTTTTTTTTTTTGTGTTGGTTTTTTTGGTTGTTTTTGTTTTTTTTTTCAGGGGTGTGTGTGTGTGGTTTTTGTTTTTGTTTTTGTTGGGTTTTTTTTTTTTGGGGGGGGGGTGGGTTGTTTCTTTTTGGGGGGGTACAGCTTTGTATTGTGCCATGTAGCCATATCCTTTCTTTTAATTACTGAATGAAATTTATGGATGTTTACACCCAGTAAAGTCCTGACCTTTTGCAGAGTTACATTATGACCATAAGAGGAAAACCAAATAGAAATGCAACTGTCTATACTAGTAGATGATTAAAGCACTCCATGGCATGATTTTGGCCCCATGCCAAGCATCATTCTCCGAACAAGCTCCTGGGTGCAGTTTAAGAGTGAGACTGCTCCAGAAAAGACAGCTGAGACAATTTCCATGCAGCCTCTCTGCTCTGGCTGTCAACTGCACGACTCATGCCGCTTCGGGGCATCCATTCTTGCTTGGCCTGAGGGCCTACAACTGACTGTGGCATATATTGGTAGTTTAATTATATTGCTTCTGTTGGATTTGCGCTTCAGTCACTGAAAATTAACGGAGGGTTAGCTGAGGATTCTAAGGGAAGTATAGTCCACACTAAGGAAACAGATTCCTAGAGAAAAAGTATTTGGTAAAAATAACTATACAACCTTAATTTTGTTTCAGTTTTGGCCCTAATTTTTTTTGCTTACAACTGTAAATTCAAATTAATTGAAACTGATATTAAAAGCAGCAACATTCATTGACAGTCTTACCATGAGAGTTGAAACTGCATAGCTGCCTAAACCAAGTGTTACTTTTCTTAATCTAATGTGATTCTTTTTAAAATTTATGTTTTATTTTATTGAGTTCATATTACCCAGTTTTTGAGTGTGGATAACATTTGGAGTGTGGGGTTTTTTTAAAATCTGAAATTAACCATTCATACTATTAGCAATAACATCTTAATTTGATTAACAGAAATACCTGCTACACTGGAAAACTTATGCTCACATTATGCTTAAGAGCACCTAGTGAAGAATTCATATTTAGAAAGTGGCATATTAGGTAGGCAAGTTATACAGTATTTGAAATAATATTTCCTCATCTCTTGTCTTCTACTTGATTCCACCTCTAGGCTAAAAAGCACTTAGGGAATGAGGCTGGTCTTCAATTTTATTTTGTATTTTCAACATCAATATGTAGAACCAGACCTTACCATTTCCCATACTAATGTAGGACCAATAATAGAATTAATAATTTCCTATTATTAATAATTCCTAAATTAATTTATTTCCTAATAATTTAAAGAGGTCAATATTCACAACACACCCATTAGGCAAGGAAGTATTATTGTTCTTATTTCACAGATGGTGTCTTTGTGCATTTAGTTGAAGATATGTTATTTGAATATCATGGGGAATAAATTTCAAATTCATATATTTTTTGTATATATAATTTTTTTCAGAATTATTGGTTATTCACAGCTCTCATTCTTGGCAGAAGCTGTGACTACTTCACACCTACGCTAATTCAATCCATGTAAGTTAAGTCAGGAAAAGTATTCATTATATTCTTGCTCAAGTCAGAGAAAAAAAACGAACCGCTTTAATAATGATGCAAGACTGAGTCCAAACAAGGGAAGTAAATGTTATGTCCCTCTATAAAATCTTTCTTTAAATGGTTTATCTTAATATTCAATTGAATATAGAATAATGTAAGCTGGAAGGGACCATTGGAAGCCATCTAGTTCAGTTCTTTGCTTGGTTGTAACAGGACTTGTTCAGTCAAGTTTTAACTGTCTGTCTTGACAACCTATTCCAATACATTTGATTACCCTCACTGGAAAAATTCTTTCTGTATATCTAATAAGAATTTCCATTGCTACAGCTTGTGTTTGCTGACTCTTGTTCTATTACCCCACACTTCTAACAAGTGCACTCAGGCACTGAGGTAGTACGCTTCTAGAAAAATGCTATGTGATCATTTGCTGAGCAGCAATGAAGAGGAAGCTCACTTAAGAAGCTCTGAAACTGTTTCGCAGATGAAATGAAGAGCAGATAACTACTTTGTATCTGTTGTGTGAATTTTAATGTTGCTTAACTCACAGAAAACTACTGAGATTTAGATTTTCTGAGATAACAAAGTTGCAATTCAGCTGATTACATATAAAAAGATTACAGAAGACAATTGTACAGTAGCTACATTAAACCAAATGTATCCTTCCAAGTTGTGAGACCTGTTAAACTAGAATAATAAAAGACCAGGACTCAAAACTCCAACAGTAATGTGTTAGCAATCTAGCCAGAATAGAAAATCAATAATAATAATTTTTGAAAAAATAGTTTCTCAGGAGGGAGGCATACATAAATTATATATTTATTGCATGAAGGTGAGGAGGCTTTAGTTATTAATTATTCTATTAGTTAGATGGGTTTGATTCCAAACCCACTGTGGTTTAGCTGTATTATAGCTACAATGTCTACAGTTACATTAATTCAAAATCTACAAAAACACAAAACAATATAAATATTAGCCCTTTAGGAGCCAATAGACATCAAGTACAGAACTATTTTGTAATTCAAAGTATTGTCAGAAATAACCACTGTGAGCAGCAGTATGAGAACATTGTGTTAGGAATGGAAAGTTTATACTAAAACAATTTGCTCTGTAATAGAGACAATTCCATTTGGAATATAAATTTTAGATAATTTCTAAGCCACATGATTTTAAATGGGGCATTTAAAATTTCATCATTAAAATTCATAGAAAAAAATCTTTGCATAATAAAAAAGCATTGACAGTAAACATGTTTCTGGAAAAATATGTGGAAAATGAATACTGATTTGCGAAGTGAACTATCACATGACACTAATAATACAAGAAGCTAACAACTTTTTTTTTTTTTTTTTTTTTTTTTTTTAATGAGCTCTGGGAAACAAAATCTCAGAAGATGTAATCTCATTGAAATTGCTTGGGCCTCCAACACTTTTAGCTAATCAGCATGAAGAGATTCCTTTTAAACTTACAAATATGTACATAGTAATTGAAGACCATAAAACATTCTAACTTTAGGACTGTAATACTAATCTTGAGTAACTAATAACACACTGATTTTGCTGGTAAAATGCCAAAAACACACCCTCCCACCTAAACTCTGCTGATGTCTTCCTGGAATGTAAACAGAACAATTCTGAAAATGAGAGAAAAGTTCCTGAAATAAAATTTCTTACAATATGGAAGTTACATTATCTGGAAAACCTATAAAAGATCTCAGAAGTGGGGTGTTTCTTTTCCCTCGGATTCCATGCCATTTCTTAGTTTCAGCATCTCAGTGTCTAAGTAGGAGCTCTTAAATGTTTTGAAACTCACATAATATGAACAGATATCCTGGACTGGATGTCCTTGTCCAGATTCTTAACACACAAGCACATTTGTGGTCTTGCTTAAACTAAAAGATAGGCTGTGTCTCTTTAATTATGAAAAACTTTTCATAAAGGAAATCATCACATTTACTAAGAAGGTCCTTCTGCTAGAATCAGTACCCATCTAATACATTGTCCTAGCAATATGATTGCTATTGGAAGTATGATTTTTGCAAGATAACATGTAGTTTACCCTTACTTTTTTTCTGTGACTTCTGTAGTTGGGTATCAGTGATGCCATTTTATATATATATTATATACATACATACATATACATATACATATACATATATATATAATGCCTGACATACTTCACGCTTTCTCTCTGCTAAATAGACTTTTACATCACTAGAAATTCATTAAAAGGTAATACTGTTGACAACAGAAACAGAAATCTCTAAATAAAAGGAGCAGCAATGTTACCAGAACACCACCATTGTTGATGTTTCTGCAAATGAGATAGAAGCATGTTATTAAACGATTATGTCACAACTCATTTTAAGGTTTCCAGTTAAAGTTCTTCCTCAAAGTATTCCCATGTTTAACCACTGGGATATTATGAACACTATATTTCTTAAGATTTACAGTCTAATCTGTCTCATGAGGGTTCTGATTATAATTCAAAAAACTGCAGCATACACAAAATATTACAGGACAAACTTAGTTTGCAAGAAATAGGGAGTAGATACTCTAGGTAGTGTATATCAGTGATTCCAACAACTTGGCATAGCAAAGACCTTACTATGGTTTTATTATTATACCATAGCATCTAGTGGACTACCCAATAAATACTAATATCATATTCCAATTCCTATGCTAGATGAGACCATAAATATCATTATAGGTGAGCAGTTATCCAGTAAAGCTGAGTAAATGGTACTGGTCACTCTGTTGGCCATATTTTATTGCGTGGTCTTGTTCAATCTGTTGTTCACATGACCATAGCCTTCTAAAAACTATCATTTAGATTTGTTTTCTCTACAGAAAATCTTTCTTAAAAAAAAAACCAAACAACTTTTTTCTCTAATACAGTCCTATTCTGTTGATTTTCCTATCACATCTTTAAAATCAAAAGTAAATTTTTGTTATCACCGCTATTTCAACATCATAAGTTTTAATACCATCTCTGAATTTCATTAACATATTTACTCTCGCTCCCAAACCACCAAAATATGAACTATTTTGATAGCAATATTTTTATAGTATCCAATTGAACAGCTCTCTCCATAATCTGTCAAAAACCGTGTTTGTGGGAAACATTTTCTGTTCCTAGTACATATAAAGAATATATTGTCATGAAAATATACTTTTATATTTTAACTAAAATATATTTATTGTTCATTTTACAAAAGAATGATTAGAGAAGCTGAATCATGGATTTATTCAATTTCAATTATAGGTCAATTTTTACTGTTCTTTTGCACAATTTTAGGTTATTTCAAGAGATATGACATTAAGAACAGGGATATAATTATTTAGCAACTAGATTTACTTCCCAAGTTCTAATAGTTCTGTATATGCATCTAGCACAAATACTTTGATTCTTTTCTTCTTTTTCTTTAGTTTATGAAGACACCTACTAAGTATTTCTTCCCATCTTCATAAAGGCTTCTGTATTTCTCTAGTTTTGCTACATTTCTTTTGCTCCTGCAAGGTTCTAAAACTAATTTTCCAGAGTTTATCTTGTTCAAATCATTCTGTCATTGAAATCAGTGATGTCAGCTCTTAACATCAATTGAAATCTACTTGAGCAAGATTTTTATCTTCCAAGTTACACACCATTGAATCTCAGGTAATGTTTATGTTCTCAACATCTTCAAGTATTTTTTATTCTAACCACTTATACATAGCTATTTTAGAAAATTTTATTACTTTCAATTTATCCAGTCACCTTTTCTTCTCATTTAAGATAGTCAACTGAACTCAGTCTGGGGTTTATTTTATATTGTTTTGGGGTATTTTTGGTTTTGCTTTAAATTATCATTAGTTTAATTCCCCATTTGCCAATCAGGCCACTTTATCTTACTATATTTCTCCTGTTAAGTTTGCAAAACCTGAATCTCTTTGCACTGCTATATCATGTGATAATATAGCTCAGAGCTTCTTGTACCCGCAGTATTCAAGTGTTCATCAGATTCAGGCACTTTATATTTACCAGTAACTTCCTTAGTCCTACTTAAGAGTAGTCAGCCATTCAGGATGGCTTATTTCCTTCTCTGGATCATAAAGAAACCATTCTGAATAAACTCATACTTATTTTTTTCTCTACACAAAATAATCAGGAGACTATCAGTCAACAGTAAGGGCAGGCTGCTTCTGGAAGGGATGAGGAGCCAGGATCTGAGCACAACAAGGCAGGCAGAAGCAGTTGCCTCATTGATAGTTTATGATCTTTGAGTTAATGGGGGAAAAAAAAACCCTGAAGCAACTACCTCAGATTCTTTGGGCAAAAATTGCATTTATGTGTAATATTGGATTTTAGGATATAAACAAGCAAAGAAGGCAGAAGGTTTGTGCACAGAAGTATGTAGTGACTTAAAATACAAAGCACAAGATATTCACAAAAAAGTATGTTTAAAATTTTCCCTTTAATAAAGCCAACACTTTTTTGCCTTATAATATAAACTATTCATATTCTTTTGAGGAGGAATTTTTATAAAATAATTACTTTTAAACTGTTGAAAATTAATATAACAGTGATAATTCTTTGAATCCAGAACTTCAGCTTTCTAAGTTCTTCCATCATGTAAAATATGCCTCTCTATTGAAGTGAGATTCATATGCTGAATAAAGCCACAGTTTAACACAAAAAGCACAATTGATACTATATTGCATAAAATCTATATTGTTCACAAAGAAATTAACAGTACAGTTATTATTTATGTGGTCTGATTCCATTTTCTAGCACAATCTACAATCTATACTTGCATTATCCTCTTTTCCTCACTTGCATATCAAGTGTACTCTTATTGCTTTCAGAACATTCCTATTCCACCTCAGACAATCTGTCTTTGAGCAGCTGTTTGTTTCAGTTTGGTTTTTTACAGTATCCTATTTTAATTTGTCCAGACACAAGGAAAAACAATTTCCAGCAGACACTTCCTGCTTCTGCATTCTGCCTAGAGGAAAACTAGATGGCTGTGTAAGCAAGATTTTTTTAATCCAAGACTCCCTTTAAATTCTGTCTGCATTTCCCTAGACATATGCATATATGCATGAACACCATGGTAGAAAAAAACCCAACACCCTGAATCAACTTCATCTACTACTACCAAAGGTATTCATTGCATATTTTCTCTTATATGTGCATCATGTTTGTTAAGATATTTACCTCCAAGTTTCTTGCAGAAAATGCCATCAGAAATGTCTTGTACTGTTGGTAATCAAATACCTCCTAGCTTACTCTAGAACATCCATGGCCAGTCCAATCTACTTGCATGCTACTCTTTTCCTTTAGTTGAACAGCTATTCTCTCTGGCATTACACTCCCCTACCTTCAGTGCTGATTCAGTGATAGGATCTTCTCATAGTCTGATACGTTAGTGGTATGATATGTCAGTCTGATAAATTAACTAAACATGCACTTTTCATCTCATTCTGCTGACAGAAGCCAGAACACAGGACAAGCAGCTCACTGGCTTTATTCAGTATAGGATTTTTTACTTATACATACACCTGTGTGTGTGTGTGTATACATATATACGCACATACATATATGAACCTCTTCTTTTAAGAATTCATGTCACAAAAATTGTTCACGGTATTCCTTCCACACAAAGGTATTCCAGCACCTTGTTCAAGGTATTTATACTTCCCTGTGTCTATGTAAATGTTTTACACAGACTAAGATTGCGTTCTTGCTCTTTTCATAACAGCATCATATTGATGGCCTAGATCTATGATGTGGTACACAAGTACCCAGATTTTTTCATCCCTATTAAACACCTCAAGGTCTCAGTCTGCAGTGAATACTCTTGTTATTCTTCTATAAGTGTTATAGTGGTCAATGTTATGCCACTTGTACTATCATAATTCTCCAGGCTATTCAATTCTTCCTAGCTGATATCACCTCCCTGCTTCGGTAAAGCTTCCCAACTTTGTGCCTGCAGGTGTCTTTAGCCCATTTCTACTTTTCTTTCTGTGAAGGCTGTAAGCTGAAAACAACACTTCCCAAAGACTAAGTTTGTTAAATATATCCATTGGGAACATTCCCCAATAGTTTCCCTTTAGGTGCAAACCCTTGTTGTCTCATATAGCCAGTTCTTCAAACTGAGATTCACACAGCAACTGTTAATTCTTCAGTTTAGTCCATTACTTCCCATTTGACGCTATACCAAATGCTTTATGGGTGATCAGATTGCGTCTGTTAAATCTAGCATCGTCAAAACAAGAAGAAACAGTAAAAGAGGAGAATCTGGCATGATGTCTCCGATATATTTGATTTGTACTACTTACTTCCATATCCTTTAAGATATATGGTTGAATTTATATGTTCAGTCCAATCCAGTAAGTTCCAAATAGTAAAGAACTGGGATATAAACCCCATTAATATCTTGCCCTGCTTCAATATGAATGCATCCTTGATTTTATATTTACAACTGGATTAAAAAACACCTTAGAACGTTAATCTTCTCCCCTTACAATGAAAAAAAAACCAAAAAGTTGACTCAGCTTTTTAAAGTAGTCCATTGTATGAGTTTGTTTACCCTTTGATGACTTCTACCTTTTAATATCTTCTTAATGTTGTGTAATTGACCACAGGAAGCATCAAAGTAAGTCACTTCACTGACTGAATTAATTTCTGCAGATAATACAGTTCAATTTCTTTCCTCTGCTATCATTATTGTCAGCATTGATATATGCCAACAAAATGCATATGATTTATTTTCTTATTTTTATTTCAGTAGGCAGAGAAGACATATTGAATATTCAGAAGTTAACCTTTTATGTAATGTATTGCAGCTTAGTCAATCAGTGAAGATAAAACACACATACATGCACTTAATCATTGCCAGTGCTATGTTTGCCAAGTTGTAAACTTATTCACTTAACTTGCTGAAAACACTTGTTGATTCTTACACTGAGAGTTCACCCTTTCCATCAAGAGTGATTCTGCAATCACAAACAAATGCAAAGAAATGATGAAGTTCTATGTGGGTATGTTTGAGATGCAGGCAAACCAAAAAATCCAGACAGAAAGATCTTAATTTCAATAAGCTCTCCATCTTACTTAGTGAAAGGTTAGATATACTTAGTATGCTCAAAGTACTTCATCAGTTTTCTCCAGGAAAAATCCACATCACATGCATCTGCACATTTCCATAAAAAATATTAGCCCTGTAAATGAAACACAGACAAGACAGACTACAATCATCTTCCACCCTCAAAAACTCTAATTTGCAGTCTGGTTAGAGTGAAAGCTTGATGCTCAGCACAAACTAAATAATTTTTAAAATATAATTTTATCAACCTGACAAGGTATAGCCACTTACTGTTACAGAAATATATCTTTCCTTTTCTAATTAAGTTACTGTAAGCCTAGCTTCTTTGAATCCACACTTTTTTTTCACTTCTTCTGCCTCTTATCGCACAGGCCATATATCTAGCTGAGCAACAGAATCCATAAATAATCATCTTGAAGACTGCAGCTGACTATGAAGTTCAATGCAATTCCTTTTGCTGTACTTCCTGCACTTGACACAAACTATAGTTTTCATAATGCATGTTGTGTACAATACGAATGTAATTCCCCAGAAAGTCTTTTTACTTCTTTTCATTCTACTCTTTTCACTTATTCTCGGATGTTGCTGACATGAATGGCTTTATATTTTGAAATTGTTTCATTCTGTACTTGATCTTTTACAGAACTTTGATGTATGTTATTCTGTTCATTTTTTTAAATGCTATCTGAAAGTGCCTATGACAGATCGCACCAGGTTCAAAAACCATTATTTCAACAAAGGTGTTCGGTAAAATTGCTGCTAGTGCTCAGCTTTGCAAACCCCAACTTGATACGGATAATTATAATATCCTAGATTCTTTCTTCTAGTCAGCTTTTAACCAAAGATTCCATCCAAAAATTAATACTCGTACTTCTGACGTTTTAGATTAGGTTAAGTGACAATTTAATGACTCTAATAAAATCTATACCTTGTTATTCTTGAGATTTATATTTGAAAACCTTTCAAAAACTCCTATCAGAGACTTTGACAAGACCTGTTCTTTGTAAACCCATGTTGGCAGCTGATCATGTCATTCTCATTACTTTTAAAACAGCTGGTCTTTATATCACTGTGGATTACAAGCCTTTTCTGATATTGAAGTTTGAAAATATAAACATACAAAGAAATTAAAAAGTATACATGCAAGTACATTAGTTTCTCTGGATTTCATTCACCAATCTTTTCCACATAGCTGGTTTTTGTATCACCTTCTAAAACATTCTCTGCTACTGAAGTTCACAGGCAACAAATAGAATATAATGTCACTAATTTATGCCATTATTCAGCTGAGCATTTGTAATCTGACTTCAATTGTCTCTACAACTTGGACATTTTTCTTTCTCTGCCACAAATCTCCTGTTTAATTTTATAATTATAGTTTCTCTTTCAGTTAATTTCTTTAAACTCATTGAAAAATTATCAAAAATTTTATTCAAACTATACAACAATTACTCTGACTGTCCTCAGCCATTCTTTTTTTTTTTTTAAATGCATCTGTCTTACTCATTTTGCACCACTCGGGACTTTGCAGTCCTGATTATAAAGGGAAATATAGTTGGGTTTCTTTGTTCGCGGGTGGGTGTGTGGGTGTGTGTCCAGAAAAATCATAGGCATCCTTTTACCCTTTTGTATAAAAGAAATTCCCAATGTTTTAAAAAATAACATTTTGAAAATAGCTACAAGTGGTATTTATTTAACTTATGTGACTGTGGGTTAATTTATACATCTATTCATCTACAAAATTTTTTCTTGGTATTTATCTGAATAACATTTTCTTAATGAAAAGAGTATAAAAATTGTTTTGATTACTAAACCTCCTAATTATCATAGATATATAGAAGCAAGGATTAGACCACCAAGTACTTGTGTATCTTTGTCTCTGCACAGCTTCTAAGCCATGCTGTGTCATCATTTCTAGATATGTGTAGAAGTGAGTGTGGCATCTGGGCAGTCTTTTTTCTAAAGAGATGGTCTAATATTAAGAATATAGTCTTTGTCTACTTAGCTGTCTGAGCCAAAGCCAAACTTTTCAAGACTCTTAGCTAGTTACATCCCTCAGCTGCAGAATCCTATGCAAACACTGGAGAAACTACAAAGACTTCTATATTCATGTACACAAAGGTATACATGTTCTATACTTTGGAAGGGGGAAAAATTTTAAGCATCGTACCTTAAGAATGAGGCAGAGATTTTAGGTTTAGCGATAGGAATAATGTAATTAATTTCCGTTGGTGTTGCATTATTTGAAAGATCACTGAATTGACCCAGTCTCCTCATGCATTCAAGAAAGGGAGAATGAAGCAGCATATGTGGCATACTCACACTGCCACCAGAGCTCTGTGACCAACTAGCAGTCCTTCTCTTGCTGTCTAACACCTGTTCTCAACCTTGAGTCATACTGGTCCAAGAATACCTTGACTCATTAACTTAAATGAATAAGCCTTTTTTTTTTTTTTTTTTTTTTTTCAGCCAAATGTCACAAATATTCAGTTGCCTTTGATACTAGAATTCAAGAACTGGCATATGGCATCCTTATCAAAACCGAAAGGAAAGGGGAAGGGCAAATAAACTAAATTTAATGACAAAATAATTACTATTATTTAGTCACTAATGATGTATCATTTACAGTTCAGCCAGAAACAATTATTTATAATATTAACATTGAGTAAAATGGGCACATTTCTGCTGGTTTTAATGGAGCTATACTATCTTAGGAAACCAACATTTTTTTCATGAAAAGAGCTTATGAAAAATACGCTCTTCCATGACAGTTAGTAGCACTAGCTTGATCCAAACTGTGAAAAAAAATAATCTTCTTCTACACCTAATAACATACATTCTCAGCTCTCCACCTGCACATTGGCTGATTGTCATAAAGATGCAGTTAACAGAAGTTAGTATTTAAAACTGTAAATCAGAGCAATGTGACTAGGCCTTGTCATTTCAGCAGAGCTGAACCTTAAAATTCTGCCAAGGAAGCTGTAGATTCAGGGGGAAAGTATGAAGAAAAGAAATACTAAGATTTATGAATAAGAGATAGGAAAATTTGATATTCAAAGTGCAAAGCCTCAAAACATAGTTTAGAAATCTTAAGGTTCTCTCAAAGAGGGTATTTACAACACATTTCTCCTTTGCAGTCTTCATTCTCAGGAATGATACATCAGTGAGAGAGCATGACCTGGGAGGGACGATCAGCATTTGGGAGCAGAATGCCTTCATTAGTTACAAATGTGCTCCTTATTTAAGACTGCTTGCTACCATGGGGATTCTCATGAACAAATAACAACACTTCAATTTCTTTATCTACTAGCTGGTGACCAAGCATACAGACAGTCTAGCAGATGGATGCATACAAAGACATGCCAAAACCCCAGCATCCATGTCAAATATCTCACGTGGAAACTGTACCCAAGTGTACTAAATGCAGGCTTGTGATAAACTACAGCCTCAAAATATTTACAATTATTACAGATTGAATTTAGTTTAATCCCTTATGTTTGAAATAATTTAGAACTGTAGCTACATAATACTCCCTGGGGAATAGAGTAATTTAATACATTCACAAAATTATCCAGTTGTTCATAAGAGCCTTCTGCAGATATGCAGATCTTCTTGTTTAAAAACAAAACTGAATTCAGAAAGTCTAAAAGACATAGGTCATTTTACATACATAGAAATACTGTAATGTTAACAGAGATGTAGCAAAGGTCAATGTGAGATCTTACAGCAGGGGAAGGTGGGTTTATTTTAAAACAAAACCAGTTTCATTCACTCACAATCATGCTGTCATGTGTATCAGCAACCACCAGAAGATTTGGATCCCGGTAGTTTGGACAGTAGTTTGGCTGCAAGATGTATGAACCCAAGGGTCTGGCCAGTACTGAACCAAGACATATATCCAGTGGTCTAGTCAGGATTAACAATGCCAATAACAAGTGACAAGGGCTATCTCCAGCCCTGCTAATCTAGGAGCTGTCAAAATCCAGCCATTCTTGAAACTTTGGCCATATGGTGATGTCACAACTAGACACTCCCCTTCTTTCTCTATGTATATCTAACATTTCTATTACAAATCTCTACATAAAACAACTCCTGACACTTTAGAGTAATAGTATGCTTAACAGGGTCCTAGCTATCATGACATGAAATTCACATTATTTTCAGTTGTTCAAAGTCTTGATTAAGAACATCCCAGAATTTTGTATTCTGTTCAGCTAATGACCTGAACTGTTACATCCCAATCACTGCTAACTTTTAAATATTATTTTGTTTTATGATGTTTTAGAATAGCCATCATTATAAAAAGCTCACATTTATGATAGGCAGCTCTAAACATTGTTATTAAACGACTAAATGCAATTAGACTGCAATGTAGGTTCAAAAAGGGACCATAAAAATACATGGTTGAAAAAGGCTGGTATTACCAGTCAGATTATATAGACTGACATATAAATTAAACAAGACTTTGCTATCAATTAATCTAGAAACAGGGTTAGGTTGTCATGTTACTTGCATAGAATTTAAGAAAAGTGGCTGCACTGATGCCAAAACAAAGTACGCATATGTTATGAGACTGGGGGTGTATGGAAGTTAGTCATGGTCTGTCTAGTTTCCAAAACCTTCTTGGATGCATCCTGCTACACGTATAATTTTGAAGGTCATAAAAAAAAGAAAGGAAAAATACGTCCCAACAGAAACAACATGAATTTTACTTCCGTGGGCTAATGATGTTACTGATACAAATGCCAGTACTGATGCGGCCTGTCTTTCAAGGAACTGGTCAAAGTATATATACACGTTTACTTTTGGCATTGTGAAGTCAGCAGAGGGATCTGTGCAGCCATAGTGTAATTATATGACATGAAAAAGTAGTTTCACAGTGCCAGTCACTCAAAATGCCAAGCCCTTGAATTCTGTTCAGAGCAGATCCATATACTTGGCACAAATGCAGTCTAATAAATCTTCCTAGCATTCATGCTCTATGGACTTCGCTCTGTAAAACACAGAACCCACTAGTACAAGGATGCTGAGGATTTTTGCTTTAAACAGTTTTGTAGAAGAATGAAAAAGATAACATGTTGATGTATCAAAGTGTTAGATTGACTTCCGCATCACCATTTGTTAGTGGCATGAGCACTCACCTCCAGCAGGGTAAAGGATTCTGCTGCTTACATGGCTTCTACTGAAACAGAAATTTGTAAATCTCTTGCTATAATAGGTATTACTCTATACATTTTGAGATCCTTGACTCCTCCCTAATAATTGCAGACTGAATGATGAAACACCTACAAACCAGGTAGGCAGTGCATCACAGAAAACATCGAAGCAGAATAATGAACTGAGCCATTAAATATTATATTATAGGAATGCAGCTTGGCTAGGACTCATTTTGTATTCTGTATTGACAACAGAAGTACAGGTATTACGATATACAAATTACTCTGAACAGCCCTTCTGTATGAATGCAATCCATTAACACTGTCTGAAAGAGGTTTTATTATAAGCAATTTATTTTAAAATACTAATTTCAAAGCATCTATTAGACTCTTATTAAACTTTGACTATATTGCTGTTGATAACCTTCCATTGTAACTAGCTATATAGGTTATTTTCATTTTCATTCTTTTGTAATGTCATTCAAAGCATAGTCACAAGGGATACTAGAAATGCAGCACAGCTCAGTTCTTGATCTTTCCTGAATATTTCCCAGAACCTCAGAACCAGAAAATGTCCAAATTCTGCAATGGTTTCAACATAAATTAGAGAAAACATTGTTTCTGCCCAGGACTATAAGCAAAGAATATCTCTTTATTCCTATTTTAACTGTTAACACAAGCTTTTTAGTCCATTGTTAGTTTCAGGCACTCAGAAGCTGGAAGAATTACACTTTTTCCTTTTCCACCTCTTTCTTTCTCCCCAGCCCACCAATTAAAAAGGAAAAGGCTGGTAGCTCATGCCACAAACTTAGTCTTCAAATCTCTTTAACAATGGGAACACAAACTGTCCAGCTTCACAAATAATGAAACTACATTCACCTACTGAATAGTACCACCACAGGCTGAAAGGTTGAACATGCTGTAGGTCACCTGTTTCACCCTTTTTTACCTATTAGTTCATACTCTCCACAATTACAGTTCTCCTGCCTCTCTTCCCCCACCCTCTATAAATACTAGTTGTTGCTTTGTTTTGTTTTATTTTGTTTTCTTATTTCCTCACTGTCCTGTGTTCTAAAGATGTCACAAAAACACATTTCCAGTACTCAGTGTTCTCAAGATTACAAATAGCACTCTGAAATTGTTTTTCTAGCCTGTCTGGTTTTTAGGATGTATATATTATGGATGAGGAGTCTTACAGAACTGAAATCCTGCAATTTCCCCCAACTTGACCACGTTCAGCATTTTCAGAGCTTTGTTGGGAACATTCTCATTACTTGCACCTGTTACAAGCAGCTTTTGAGAAAAACTGTAAAACACTCCTCCATCTATGTTTACTCAGATTTGTTGTGGTGGTATCAATCACTTGTGATTCTGCTAGTGCAGAACATACATAGCTATTCCTCTTTAAAACTGTCATTTGCTTCAATCAGTTACACTGTGAAAGATCGAATTTTTATGTCTGCTTTTTAAGTCTTTGATGGCAAATGGTATGAGCAGAATAAAAACCCACAAGAGACAAACCAGAAAACTGTGCTTGCTCTTTAATGAACACAAAGGGAGAACTTCCTGTATCATCAATGATGAGAGGCAGTGTCATCAAGCACAGGAGCCAGGGTGGGAAAAACCCTTCACTTCCCGTCCTTCCTTCTTCCTGTTTTTGTAGAGGCTATCACTATCCCTTATATCTTCTTGTCATCTCCCTTTTTGTTTTTACAAAGTCATATTTTACATATTCTGGGCATATGTTTTGCTCTCCTTGTTGCATCCAAAAAACAGTTGTACTCAGTTCTCAAGGGTCTATTCCTTTAGTAAATGGTAACCGACCATTTTGAGGTCTCATGGGGGCCTGTGGCACCATCCTGGGCTGGTACTCAGAAGCCCTTGTTAAGCTCCATGATTATGGTAGGATAAACAAACTACATGCATTATATTAAGGGTATAACATTTTCTAAACACAATGGTCATTAGAACTAATCTTTATGAAAGTTTTTAATAAGCAATGTGATGTTAAACTCAGAAGGATTTTATAGATTCCCTCTCAGGCTCTCTATACTTGTAACTACTAGAGCTTGTCTTTCAGCAAGAAGCACTAGCTTCTGCTTAATATTGCATGTAGTAAACTGCAGAATTTATGAAGCTTATTTCACCAGCCAGCCCACACAGCTTCTGTTTGGACAAAGCAAATTCAGGTATGATTATGAAGGGCATACCTGCAAACTCTTTTTGCATTGCATTCCTAAGTTTGCACTTCTACTCTACCCCAAGAAAATTTTCTTGCCATTCTTTGAGATAGGAAAAGTTTAGCAATAGAAGTTGTGGAGGTGAAAAGAAGGAGAACTCTAGGAAGCTAGGTAATATCTTGTTGAAAGGAGCTAAAAAGAGCATAATTTGGTTGCCTGTGTGTCTAATAAGAGGGGAGCAAAACCAGCATTCTGGGAGTCAGATACACCAAGCTGGCTTTGGGGACAAGACCCAGTTCCCATACACTTATGCTGCAAATGAGATGATTGAAATTCTGTGAGTTCAACAACAGAGTTCTTGCCTTAATGAACTCTAATCATGTAGGAGAGATGTGAAATTCCCAGCAAACTTCAGTAAACATCTGTAATTGTTTTGAAAGGACTTCCATGACAGAATATTTCTAAATCTATTTTAAAAAACTCACAAACTTTCAAAACCCATCATATTTCAAAAGCTTATTAAAAATTTGACAGATTTTAAAAGTTCAAACAAAACTATACTAAAATACCTTCTTTTTGTGTCAAGAGGAAGTCAAGTTTTAACATGTTTAATAGAAGAAAAATATTATAATGTTCATGGTTAATCATAAAAAGTGAAATCTTTTTGAGTTTCTGAAATGTTATTTTTGAATGACGGAAATGTGACTACAATTATAGTACTCATTTTCTGTTGGACCTTCCTAGACTACCTCCTACTAAAAAGTCCTACCTTTCTACCTACACCAAACTACTTCAAATTTTTCAGAAAAGGTGTTGAGTTAGCTCGGGGTTCCACCAGTCTCATACAGAAAACTGTAAAAAAGCCTATATGATATTTCTTTAGGTTGTGTATCTCCACAGGAGGAATGTTACCCTCCATTCAATTGATTTGTTTTCTCCCCTACACCCATCCCCAATAACTAGGGTAATAGACTATAATTTAGTCACAGTTGGGTGCTAAAAGAGATGAAAATGTTCCCTATAGCATTGTTTCATTGCACAATTTCAGTAAATGTTGTCTTATTCAAACATAGATAGCTGTTTTGTCATAAAACCACTTAAAGGACAAAGAGGAAGCCAATACTTTTTTCAGGTTTTTCACATTTCTTGTAACACTGAGGAAGTCATTCATCACTGCTGAGATTACTGAATTTAGCTATGTGTCACAATATGTGCTATTCTATAAATGAAAACAATGTAGAAAATAAGACCTCTAGATACTCACTTTTTAATACACGGTTCAGCCTGTAGATTGCTCAAGAGATGAAGTGTCCATTGCAATGTGAAGATGCATCCTTCTCCAGAATTCACAGAGGTCTAAGAAAAAAAAAAATAAAATCTGAATAAGGCTAGTTTGAAGGAATATATAAGCACAGACATACAAGCTGGAAGATATTACAAGGAGCTATTTGGCCATTTAACACTGCTCACCAACAGAGTGTTTTATTAAGTGAAGTTGATTTCTTCCTGGAAGCTGATGAGAAAATTGCACTCACACTATGAACGAAAATCCTTACCATACTTATTAAAAAAACACATTTTCAATCAGTTACTTGAACATGCAGTATACAGAAATATATGATATCTGCAATACTAGGATTTTTGATAGACCTTAATCTTTTTTTTTCCATTACATGTAATTCTCAATCACACCAAATTATACCCAAGAAATATGTAAGATTTTAATGTTGCTGAATGAAGTCTGCTTTTCAGTAGCTGAATAAGTCACTTTATAACTGTCACTAAGTCAACACTGTTTTGCCTGTTGATGAAAAATATGCTGTAAATATATTTTTTTTTTCCTAAGGAAATACACAGTCATCCAGAATAGGTGGCAAAGTAAACTTTGGATATATAACAACAGTATGTTCAGAAATCCAGTTAAGCTTCAGGTTAGCTAAATTTCAACTGCTAAACAACATTACCAGATATGAATTATTATTTTTAAAATAAATAAATAATCACTATATTGCCTTCAGTAAAACACTGTTACAGTCTTACCTTGTAACTACAAAACGATAGAGTATGCAAAAGCATTATTTAATTTCAAGTACACAGTTTTATCTCCTCTTTGTCATTTAAACATCTGCCTTACTACCTATATACAAATATAATATGAAGGTAGATATATCCTATGTGGCAATACCAATAATTTGTATGATGGAGCCTGTTATTGATCCAAATCTACTGGCCTCAGAAAAACTTCCAGTAAGCATCTAATTTTTTAGTGTTCTCACCTGTAAATTTTAATGCTGCAACTTAATGACTCATCCTACATTTTAAAAAATATTTTTGTTTCACATTCATTTGCAAAGATTAATACCTGAAATCTGAAATTTGCCAGAGGCTGCTAAGAAGACAACATAAACTGAAACTATTCCCAGACTGTTCAGACAAAGCACAGCTCTCTCGTCTGAAGTAGTCTGGTTCTCGTAGTAATGGGAATTAATAGCATCAGTCATGTCCCATTGCTACATATCAAGCTAGGTCTTTGAGATAGAATAAAACACACACTATAAAAATTTAATATCCTGTGAGGTCTTGTTTAATGGATTGAATAAATAAACAGAAAAACTTAATAAGAAAACCTAATTCCTATTCACCTGATCCTGCTTCCCTTCCAAACAATCTCTAAACTTTTTTATGATTTCAAGACTATCCTGAAAATGGAGCAACTACAGAAAAAGAACTTCAAAGATCTGTGATCAGTCTTTTTGGCATATCTTATTATATGTAACAGGGAAAAAATGTCAGCTGCTTTTCAGATGTAATCTATCAAAACCTCAAAATTCTACTCTTCAAAACACTTTTAAAGATGAAAACAAATCAATAAGATAAACATTATCCAGAAAAGGGACTGAATTCTATCTAGCAGGACAGTAAGACAGCAATTCAGTTCCCCTTCTTTTGAAACTTTAGATAGGCAACACTAAACAAACTACTATTGAGAAGATATTTCACTGGGACGTAACCTTTTAAAAGTATAATTTAGCATAATTTAATTTTCATATTGTACACCTTGTCTTTAGCCAACTCTTTGACCCTACCTATACACCTTAACCTATTTTACTTTGGGTATCCTTTCCTTTTTTTTTTTTTTAAAACCCTCTGATTTCTTGCTTCTATTTCAACACTGCAAAAAATCAGTAGTATTTTATTTGATGTTGTATTCAAACATTGTCTTCCCTGTTTCCACCAGGTCTTTCACTTACTCCCTGTATTCAGCTAGTCTTAGAACTCCCTTACTTCAATTCCCATTTAAAGTTCCATTCTTCCATCTCTAACCCACTTGCACACTCTCTTCTCCCAGGGCTTATAGGTGGTCTCATTATATCAAAGAGTTTAAGGGAAAATTAAATCAGTTTACATGGGAGATATGAATAAGAAAGCAAAAGGACAACACATCTGCTGTAGTATCAACAGTCCCTTCCTTTATTAATATTGTCAGATATAGAAAGGCATACTACAAATTCAGTTTACACTCAAAAACTTCGTTGACAGATCAGTCACATCCTATAAAACACATTTCCTTTCCCTGTATTTCCATGTGAGCAGGCCACCTTATGACAGTCATTAACATGCTATTTTTAGCAGTTCTTTTTCTTTTCTACTGAGATTGCTCTGAACTCCACTCCAACTTTCAGTCTGAGGTTGCTTTTCTTATGGAGAATACAGCAGATTTGTGAAGGTAGATGTCACTTCATTTGCTCCAAGGTAGCTTGAGGTAGACTGCAGTAGGAGCCACATCTCTCTGAGCTTTATGTAAACTCTTCAAGGACCTAATTTACTTTAAAAATACATCCTATAAACCCTTTTACAACATAACAAAATGGTAAGGCTACCTAGCTACTTGACATACATCTGTTTTTACTACATAATGCTGAAAGAGCATCTGCCTGTTGATTTGTGTTGGAGCACGTCAGTAGGCGAAGGGATGAGATGTGGTAGAGTACTGCCCTTTAAAGTAGCTCCTAGACCAGCTGAATCATCTTACACTGTTTGTGGGGAAACGTCACTGCTAGACTGCTAAAGAATCCTGGGAATAATGGAGCATTCACACCACATTGGCACCAAAACAGGGAGTGATTCAAATTGGAAAAGAAAATATACCAAAAAGAGTAAGACAAGAACAAGGAGACAAACTACTTTTTAGGCATTTGAAACAAGCCATTTTGCAGGCAGAACAGGGTACTGGTGTGCTCCTTTCAGTGACCATGACAATAAATACTTACTTTTGCTAAAAAAATATGCTCGTGGTATTACAATATTGGTATTGACAAAGGAGAACTGCAATGGGTATTGATTGACATGTAGACCAATAGTAAGAAATACCAGGTTATACATGTTCATAGAAAGGACAGCTTAAAGCTTGGAAATGTAATGACAGTAGATGCAAATTATCAGTGAATCAAGAAAATGCAAGAGAGCACCTTGTAACTTAAATTCCCACATCCTACTTACACAGGATTGGGGCAGAAAGGGAACTTTGTGCATGACAGAGAACCTTCATTTGGATAATTAGGCAATCAGAAATGCAGGGCACATCACAGAGAGCACCTGCTTTGAGATGTACACATAGCCCTTACAATAAGAGAGACCCATAGTGTCGTTCTTTTGACAGAGCTTCCTCATCTGACAGATCTCTCACATCTTTTCCTGAAACAACCTCTCTGAACTATCAGATTGACATGGCAACAATACAAAGCACTGGATAAATATTGAAGAGTTTTACCAGCCTGTGCAGAAATACACATTCTGTGCTCTGTAACCTATGTTTGTGCCTGTTTTTTTGAACAGAAGAGTGCAATGAAGTGGTGTGGTGCTATATGTGCCCAATCAAACTAGTGTAGCCTGGGTGACCAGAAGCCTTGTTCTGCATTTCAGATGAATTTTAATCAAAATACTCAGACATGCGTTACTTTCCCATTTTTCATAGATAGCTTCCTTTACGTTTCATTATCTCCTGTAATTTCCAAGTCAATGTAAACCACTTTTCATTTCTAATCTTAATGATTATTGCCATGTAATATCCAAAGGCCCAATCTGTTGTTGCATGAAGCACTGATGACGAAACCCATCTCTGCCTTCCATCTCAACACGGTAATTCAGGTAACTTGAAAGCCCTGCAGCCAGTCTGTTATGGACTTGATAGTTAGAAGACTGGGTTCACTGACCATTCAGAGCCTCTTAAGGGGCTGTCACAGTAAGAGCAGTAACAGTAAAAGGTAGACTCTCCTCACTCCCCCACACCAGGCTTTACATACCTTTACTGAAAGAACCAAACCTGAAAAAAAAGTAAAAGCTGTAAATTCCTAACAATAACCCTTATTTTAGAAGTAAAAGATGCAAGGCTTTTCATTCAGAACACTTGAAAGACACTTTGGTGCAATACCTGATTTTCTGCAATGAACAATCTGTTCAGTACTGTCATTTAAGTCCGATGTCTCTTTGAATCTTCCTTCTGTGAAATACTTTGGATGTCACAGGCATCCACTAACCCTGTAGCAGGTTGCAGTGTCCCACCCAAAGTGCAGTCTTCTCTGCCAGCTAAGAACGCAACTCAGCTGCTATTTTGCAGGTCTCAAACCCCAACATTTCTAGATATCCATTACAGAAGAATTATGAACAGTTTAAAGGATAAAAACTTAATTCCTGAAACCTCATGTTATACACAGTGGTAGTGAAGTTTAAAAATCTTTGTAGACAAGGATTTCACCACAGAATATACCATCACATACCATGGAAAACATGCTGTTTCCAGAGAGTAATTTAAAAAGGAAGGAAAACCCTGTACGAATTAAAGTTCCAGATGAGTGCAGAACTTCTGAAAAACTCTAGGAAAAAAAGTTCTAAGTGTTGGACTTCTCCCCAAAATATACCTTTCATCTGTATCTAGTTCCAGTGGACTAACACAGAGCACAGCTGGAATCTCTCCTGGCTCAGAATTTGTGAATACAAGCCAAACCACCTCTCTCTTCAGTGATTTTCAAAACCAGGAAAATCCAGTTTAAGGTATAAATTGCTGTAGGATGGCACCGTTGCTCCTGGCTTTGATTCTACACAAATCATGTAACTCCAGTTATAAACTGGGACTTTTCAGCCTATATGCACAGAATATTTTGAGGAAAAACAGAACGATCAATAACTTATGATACTTAAATATATTCAGCCTGTACTGAAGAAACACAACTACCTCTAATTCATCCTGTTTATCTCATTAAGTTAATTCAGACTGGAAAAAAAGGTCCAAGAAGAGAGCCAGAAGTCATCTTCTTAGTCAGTCTGTTTTCTGCAGAAAAATATACACGTGTGACATTTTACACAGATATGAATCGTGCACCCAAGTACAAAACCCACCAATTTTCATTATGTGTTATATATTTTGGTAGCTAACGTTTAAAGGGGTTTAGTTCAAGTGGTAAACATCTAAAATTCAGAATATTTCAGAGTTAAAAAATTCAATATTTACAATTATCTCTTCAACCAATGCACTTGCCTTTTCAGATACCAATTCGTGAACTGAAACAGACCAGAAACCTGTGAGAAAAGTGTATTATAAGATTAAAATGTATGTGTGCAGGTGAACTAAGCAGAAATAGCATTGCCAATACTGTTTGTTTACTTCTGAATGCTTGGTTTTTCAGCATGTGTAACTTTTAGCCTAGGTAAAATTATTCAGTACAGAATATACTTTTCTGGATACAATTTCAAAATACTTTCCTCATCTAACAGTAATAATCTCAAATGACCATTGACCAGCCATATGAGCAGACTTTGAACCCTGAATTCTTCTGTAGCTTCCTCGTTGAGGTATGAGTGGTAGATCATAAAAATATACTGAACAGAATAAAATAATATCTTTTACATCATAACTGTCCCTGCCAACAGTTCCAGGTAGTCTCAGCACAGAGTAGTTTTAATGCTGGAACGAGACTTTCAGCACTACAATATTTGTGTTGTGTGGTCATAAACTCTGAACAGTCCCAGCTGTCTCACCATTTCCTCATAAAAGAGATACTCCATTCCCTTAATCAACTTAGCAGCCCTTCGGTCTCTCCACTAGCTCCTTGTCTGTCTTCCGCTGTGGAGCCCAGAAGTGGACACAGCACTCTACACATGGCCTCATCATGGCTGAGTAGAGGTAAAGAATCACTTCCCTTGACTTAGTGGTAACACTCTTTCTAATACCGTGTCTCTATATTTCTCCTGGATCACCTCATCCTGCCTCCACCTTTTTGTGTTTGAGTTTTCTCAGAAGCCTTTTATTTATCCATGTAAACTTCCTGCTACATTTAATTCCCACACATAGAGATGGAATATTCTTGGGTTTGGAGTGGAGGAATGTTGAAAATCAACTAGCCTTCTTGGACCCTTTTTCTCTCCAGGATTGTATTCCACAGTATTCTTCTAAGCAAATTCCTCGACAGCTCAAAGTCTGCTCTTCTGAAGTTCAGGATTGTGATCCTACTATTTGTTTTGTTTTCTCCTCTCAGGATCCTGAGCTTTACCGTGTCATGTTCACTGCAGGCAGCCAAGAATGCCCCTGCCCTTCACACCCCTGACCAGCTCTTCCTTGCCTGTATGTATTCAGGTACAGCAAAGCACCTTCCCCATAAGCTCTTGGTCACCCGTGTCAGGAAGTTCCTCATAAGGCCCAAGGCCTCCAAACACAAGGTTTCTTCCAGTTGTCTGAAGAAGACCTCAGATGTTACTTCCTAATCAGATGTTCTTACAACTTTACACATGTTGGTCTACCCTTTAATCCTGACCTACCAGTCCTCTGCTGGCTCATTATCTGTGCCCAGGCAGAGCCCCAGAGCCCCATGCATTCCAGCTGATCTCTCACACAAACAGCAACCAAAGTGTGTTCACAACTTAAGTGTGAACAGCCGCACACATATACATACACATACATGACACAATCACTTCTGCATTGTTCTGCGAAAAATACAACTATTTAATAAATTCACTCATTTCAGTTTCAATAGATAAAAACTTCATAGCGTAAGTCATTAATTGATATTTTTGCATTCATACTTGCATCATGAATCATTCCTGAAGTAAAATATCAAACAAAAAATCTTTCACTGAATAAGAATGTTTTTAACAGAGAATAAATACAAACAAGTCAAAATCCCATTGTTCTAGCTGACAATGAATATAATCTTATTTCAAAAGTCATTCCAGTGGCTTCAAAACTACAGCACAAATGGTTTTACACTGAGAGCCTTTATGATGGTTGTAGCAGGTAAAACAACTTCCCTTTTTGCACCACAGATCACTATTCAAAGCTAGTTTTCCTGTTGTGCTGGTTTTGACAAGCAAATAAAACAGATTTGCAAGACAATATACAAAATCAGGGAAGTGCATAGTTATTTCAGTATCCCTATTTACAATGCAGAGTTGGAAATGCAAGGTTTGTTGATGTCTTTCTTTGCAGAGCTCAACTATCTATCGGCTGAAAAAAAGCCTTGTTATAGCAAAAGTCAACTGGGTAATTGCAAGTACCTCCAACACCAATGAACAGTAAAGTATCTCATGTATATTTCATATGAAAATCTATTCAATTATACTATTATTCTTAGTGAATCTACACAAGAAGACAAGATTTATATTTCAAATGAAAGGACTGATCTAAACCATGAAAATACACTGGAACTGATTTAATGTATGGGAACTTGGGGAGGACCAATGAGCAGACCATGGCCTGGAAGCAGTTTGCCATGTATTTCTTAAATGAAATAGCAAAAGGCTGTTCAGTTGTACTGTGTTAACAGCCAAACATCTTCCTATTGTGCTGCTCATAGCAGCATTATCATGAGCTTTTATGTTTAGCTATTGTTCCAGGTAGGACTGTGGACATCTGAAGAGGCAGTACATTCTTTATGGTTGCAAACTTCTTTCTGTACAGCAATGTTATTGCACAAAGTTAATGGGAGCTATATCAGACAAATCTACTGAGCATTTGAAATCTCCATTTTTGCTGTCTATTCCCTTGCCGTGAGTTTGGGAAAGGAGTTAGGCAGAGCACAGCAGCGCAAGTTTAAAATCAAAGTATTTGAACAGAAATCAGAAAAATGCTACAGTAAAGTTTAACAGAGGCATATAGAGCAACAGAACTACAGTATCTCAAAATGAGTGAAGGGTGTCAGCCAGGCTCTGTACTGAATGAATGCACAAATATCTTTCCATATTTTTGAGGGATAATAATAGATCTAGAGGACTTACTATTATTACATGTTCACTAGTGTGTTCCAAGGTTAATATACAATTTAAACATAACTCCAAGGTCTTAAAACTTTTCCAAAGATATGATGCTAAGTAATTATCAATAGAATTGAATATTCCGAAGAATATTCAGAATTTAATAAATCCCTGTGTCACACCAAATATGACACACCTCATGCTAAAAGTCACCTGAACAAAAAAATAACCAAAAAATAAAACACCAAAAAACCCAGGCAAATACTCCCCCTTCTTCTGCCTATAGTTGTACCCTAAGACAATGGTTGGATTTTCTTAGTACATTGAATGACTCATTGTAGTTTAACCCCAGCTAGCAACTAAGTACCACACAGCTACTCACTCACTTTCCCCCACAACTCCAGTGAGGTGGGGAGGATAATCGGAAAAAGATAAAACTCATGGGTTGAGATAAGAACAGTTTAATAATTGATATAAAGTATATCATCATCATCATCATCATCTTAAAAACAATTCTAATGAAAAGGAGAGAGCAGAGAGAGGAATAAAACGTAAGGAAAAAAACCCAGACAACAAGTGATGCACAATACAGTTGCTCACAACCCACTACTGAATGCCCAGACGGTTCCCAAGCAGCAATCGGTGACCCTCAGACAACTCCTCACAGTTTTTATACTTAGCATAATATTCTGTGGTATGGAATATCTCTGGCTACTTCAGGTCAGCTGTCCTGGCTCTGCTCTGTCCCAGCTTCTTGTGCCCCTCCTCAGTGGCAAAGCATGGGAAACTGAAGAGTCCTTGACTTAGGGTAAGTACCACTTAGCAACAACTAAGACATCAGTGTGATATCAACACTGTTCTCATTCTAACTCCAAAACACAGAATTGTACGAGCTACTGGGAAGAAAATTAACCCTATCCCAGCTACCACTTTCCAAGAGAACTCCAAGTAGAGCTTTAAAGTGTTAAGAAATGTTGGAAGAAATAGCAATGCTGTCATGATGGCAATCATGGGTACCTGAAATACAAACCTTCACAGAAAAGAGCTTTCCTTCAAAGTGCTTCTTTGGATGGGGGCAAGCAAAGAACAAAGGACTCATGTTATAACCCTCTACTTTTCAGAAACACAGCTATCAAGGTCCTTGAAGGTCTTTAGATTTTACTCTTCTCCATCAGTAATTTCCTCTTCACTTCTTTTTCATGAAAAGTGAGATCATGAAGCTGCTATCTTTTCCTTCCAGGGTTTTATCTTAGTTTCTGCATTAAGTCATATATATAAAAAAATATCCCCCCCCCAAAAAAAAAAACAACCAAAAAACCCAAACTCACACATTTTTTTTTTAAAAAAATCTTCCATCATTTCCATTATATGTAAGTTTAAATTGATGCAATGCTGTCCTGTAAGATGTTTTCTCTTCCATCATTCCTTGCCATCCCCTTGATGAAGAACTACATTAGGGAAAAAAGGTTTTCAAAAGGAACTAAAAATTGATTGTGAAAAAGTTGGAAATCCTGAACTGACAGGATTTGTTATCTAGTGAATAAATACTGCAAACTGGATTATTCCTTGGCTGGATTTGTAAGGACCTGGATCTGTAAGGGTCAAGTGATCTAGAATTGATTTAGCTGAGAAACAGAATCACAGTAATGCACAACAAAAAACTATAGAGAAAATGCTCTTCTGTCTTACAGAGCATTTGAATATATCTATATTTCAGGTGGGCAGGAAGGTATAAAGAAAAATATATGAATACAGTATGTTTAGATTATTGATTTCAAAAGTTAAATAATAAGCTACAACAGCCACAGGTACTTCCCAGCAGTCAGTAAAAACATGCCAAGAACTGACATCCAGGAGACGCTTAGCATAGAAGAGAATTATCATATGGCTTCTACAACAACAAATTTCTTCTTACAAAGAAAGAGATAGAAAAGGCAAAAAAGGTGTTCCTTTATGTATTTCAGACATCATTACTTTAGTCATAGCTAAGTATTCAATAAGTAAAAGTTAAACACCTCAGGCTAATACTAAAAACACTGAACACTAAGAACAAAATATCTTCACTGAGAATTAGAGCATAAACCTTTTCGGTAAATAACAATGAGACAACAAATGAGATTTTACCCGGAGGTAAAATATATATATATATATATATTTTTTCTGTAGCTATGCTCTGCTTCTCTTTGGATTTATTTACATCTTGTGATTATTTCCAAAAGGTCACTTGTTCTACCACTGTAAAGGGATTCTATTATTTACTCCATAGTCACGCCCAAGTAGAAGGGTGTTATGCTAACACACCCTTGTATATCTTTTATTGACAGTGATCTTGTTCTCTTTCTCCCAGCTTTAACAGGGCCAAATGACATCATCTCCTCCCCTCCAACTTGGTTTACAGAGTGGATTGCTTCTTGGAAAAAAAAAAAAACCAACATTAATTTTGATGCTTGTCTGTAAAGCCATTAATCAGATTTTTCCCACTGCATGGCTATCAATCAACAGCAAAGGAGACAGAGACCCTGCAAGGGTGGATATGAACAGGTGGGCCTAGGTAAAATTAAATGTCTCCCACTAAACTTGCCTTCTGAATGAAAGAGAAAACTAAGCTTCATATAAATAAAAATCATCTTTAGCTTCAAACATTGCACCTATTCTCCTTGTACTTATTCCATTTCTTCTCTGGTAGTGCCATGAATTCCTGGAAAATAAACATTACACTACAGGAAAGCTGAAAAATATTAATCTCATGTGAACACTTCCCAGCCTGTTTTTTAGAGTACATAAAAACAGATTGTAGTTTTGCCTTCACCAGGATGGAGAAACCTATAGTAAAATTTCTTTAAGCAAAAAAGATTAAGGAGTTGCCTGAATTTAGTTCTATTCTGCTTGGTCCTTCCAAATGCAAGCAGCATGCAGAGGAGAGCTGAAGCAAGCAAACAAACAAACAAAAAGCCCTCTGTTACTTCAATCATAAAGAAATAGCAAAGCCCAAATCACTGGGTACAGTACAACTTCTTCGGGAGAATTCTCCTGCCACATTCCTCTGTTGTACCTCAGCCATGTATTATGCCAGTTCCCTCTTTTTGGAGTAAGAAAGATAAGTAAGAAAGACCTTAATCCTGTATTTCTCAAAAGTTAGAACAATTACCACCCGTTTCATTTCATTTGAGAGGCTTGCTACCTTTAGTATCTATAAACATAAGCCACAAAAGTTTTATTATACTTCATTGGAGAAAGAAAACTGAAGAGGTACACTCAGACCTCTTCCACTTCATCTCTATCCACCCAAAATGCTGAACTGAAGGCCTCTTCAAAGGTACAACTGGCACAATATTTTTATAATTTTTTAAATCTAGAAAATAACAACAGAATGGGTAACTATTTCTGTAAGAGAAAACAGACAGTCTTGTGTGCTCAAACCTGTGAATTCAGCTTGGGTTCTCATGAGAGAGAGACAGAATGTTTTCCACTGAAGATGCAGGGTAGGTGTGGTGGGTTAACTTTGGCTGGATACCAGGTGCCCACCAAGCTGCTGTCACTCACCCTCCTCAGCTAGACAGGGGACAGAAAAATTAAGGAAAGGTTCATGGGTCGAGATAAGGACAGGGAGAATTCACTCAGCAATTACTGGGACTCAACTTGGGAAAATTATTTTATTACCATTCAAATCAGGGTAGGATAAAAAGAAATAAAAGCAAATCTTAAAACACCTTCCCCCCACGCCTCCACTCTTCTCAGGCTCAATGTCACTCCCGATTTTCTCTATCTCCCCACCCCGAGCAGCACAGGGAGACAGGGAATGGAGCTTACAGTCAGTTCATCACACACCATCTTTGCCATTCCTTCCTCCTCACACTCTTCCCCTGATCCAGCGTGGCCTCCCACCCAGAAGAGGCAGTCCTCCATGAATGAGTCCTTCCCATGGGCTACAGTTCTTCACAAACAGCTCCAACAGGGGTCCTTTTCACGGGTGCACTCCGTCAGGAACAGACTGCTCCAGCACGGGTCACCCACAGGGTCACAAGTCCTGCCAGCAAACCAGCTCCAGTGTGGGCTCCTTTCCACAGCATCTCACAGGTCCTGCCAGGAGCCTGCTCCAGCACAGGCTCTCCACAGGGCCACAGCACATCCACCTGCTCAGGTGTGGCATCCTCCATGGGCTGCAGGTCAATATCTGCTCCATTTTTAACCTCCATGGGCTGCAGGGGCACAGCCTGCCTCACCATGGTCTTCACCATGGGCTGCAGGGGAATCTCTGCTCCAGTGCCTGGAGCACCCCCTCCCCCTCCTGCACTGACCCTGGTGTCTGCAGAGCTGTTTCTCTTACATATTCTCACTCCTCTTTTCTGGCTGCTGTTTTGCATCAGTGTTTTCCCTTCTTGAATCACAGAGGTGCTACCACCATTGCTGATAGGCTCAGCTTTGGGCAGTGGTGGATCTGTCTGTGAGCCATCTGGCACTGGTTCTATAGGACATGTGGGAAGTTTCTGGCATCTTCTCACAGAAGCCACACCTGCAACCCCACTCTACCAAAACCTTGCAACACAAACCCAGCACAGCAGGAAATACTATTGTGAAAAAGGTTTGATCCTGAATGTCTTAGCTTATTTACATGTGAAATATGTAGTTACCATGTATCAGCTAGTACTTTGTAATTTTACAAACTCTGGTAGCTTAATATATTTGAACACTTTAAGCCTAAACAAGTTAATTCATGTCTGTGTGCCTCTCCTTCTTTTTCAAATCTGAACACATGGAAGTGTTTACAGGATATCTACACTCCTGCTTCAGACTATTTACATATAACAGATATTTGGAGCAATAACAGTAATTTTTGAAGTGCTGGGTTGAGGAAAGTTAGAAACTTTTTTAGAAAAGGTCAGCTTTATTTATAATTGAAAATAAACATCTGAAATATCTTTTCTTTTTGTTACTTCAAGTCTAGTTTGAAGAACCTCTATTTAAGTATCCTGGCTTAAAGGAAAAGTGCACCAAGCTAAGCTGACATAAAGTTGTCTGATACACAGTGCTGCTAGCTTACACATACTGCAGCATCAATTCTTCTTGATTCTAGTGAAATATTAATGATGAGTGCAGCACCTGCAGAGATACTGAAGTTGAACGGCTTCCTGCAGGATTCTGATCCTGTAGAGCAATCAACTGAAGAAAGGAAAAACTATTCCTTGCTTTAGAAAACTGACATGTTAAAGGAGTCTGGTTAACATTTTCTTTTTATTGACCTGTATATTAAAGGTAAACTCCTTCTGTTGAGCATTTCCTTCCATAGAGAGGAAAGGTATAAACTCGCTCTGATTTATTAAGGTATCATCGCCTGTGCCAGCACTGTGTTGGTGTTTCCTGTGACAGTTAGTCTTCTGAACCCTGAAGATACATGTTTGTTTGTTGGTTGTTTTTTTTTTTCTGTTACACTGAAAATGTTGTTTAAAATCAATTTGGTTAAAACATCACATGACATTCCCACAGAATTTTTCTGGAGAAGCTGGTTACACATGGCTTGGATGGGTGTACTCTATGATGGGTGAAAAAATGGATGGATAGCTAGGTCCAAAGAGTTGTGATGAATGGAGTTAAATCCAGCTGGCGGCCAGTCACAGATGCTCTTCCCCAGGGCTCAGTACTGGGGCCAGTCCTGTTTATTATCTTTATTGATGATCTGGATGAGGGAATTGAGTGCACCCTCAGTAAGTCTGCAGATGACACCACATTTGGGGAGAAAGGGTAGAAAGGCTTTGCAGAGGAATCTGGACAGGCTGGATCGATGGACCAAGACCAATTGTATGAGGTTCAACTAGGTGAAGAGCCGGGCCGTGCACTTGAGTCACAACAACCCCATACGACACTACAGCCTTGGGGAAGAGTGGCTGGAAAGCTGCCTGGAGGAAAAGGACCTCAGGGTGTTAGTTAACAGCCAGCTGAATAGGGTCCAGCAGTGTGCCCAGATGGCCAAGAAGGCCAACAGCATCCTGGCTTGTATCAGAAACAGTGTGGCCAGCAGGACAAGTGAAGGGATCATCCCCCTGTACTCAGCACTGGTGAGGCCGCACCTCGAATGCTGTGTTCAGTTTTGGGGCCCTCACTGCAAGAGGGACAGAGGTGCTGAAGTGTGTCCAAAGAAGGGCTACAAAGCTGCTGAAGTGCCTGGAACACAAGTCTTATGAGAAGTGGCTGAGGGAACTAGGGTTGTTTAGCTTGGAGAAAAGAAAGCTCAGGGGACACCTTATTGCTCTCTTTCAGGAAGTTGTAGCAAGGAGTGAGGTGGGTGTTGCTATCTTGTCCCAAGTAGCAAGTGATGAAGACAAGAGGAATTAGCCTTAAGTTGCTCCGTGATGGGGTAGGGGTGGGAGTGGGGGTTGGGGGGGTGGTGGGGATGTAGACTGGATATTAGGAAAAAAATTTTCACTGAAAGTTTTGTCAAGCACTGGAACAAGTTGCCCAGGGAAGTGGTTGATTCACCATCCCTGGAGGTGTTTAAAAGACATGTAGATGTGACACTTGAGACATGGTTTAGTGGTGGACTTGCCAGTGTAAGTTTTATGGTTGGATTTGGTTATCTTAATGGTCTTTTGCAACCTAAATGGTTCTATGATTCTACGATCACAGAGGCTCAACAAACACTTATTCCTAATTAAGTTTGTTTTGGTTTATCTTAAATAGGAATCATTCTCAGCTGAATCAAAAGAAGCACTCAGTATCTGGAAAGAAATTTTGAATGTTTGAGTTCAATGGATTCAAAAGCAACTAACCATGGCCTAGGTTCAAAAATACTAACAGGGATTTAAAGATACTAAGCACCAAAACAATAGTTTCTTAGGCTGTTCTAAGTTAATAGTAATTTTACATAACGAATTCACAGCATTCAATATCTGAAAAGGAAATATAGAATATTTATTTTCTTCTACTCCTTATTCCTAATTAAGAGCAGCTAAAAAGATACAACTGCTTATAGCTACTCTCTTTCAAAATTACCATGTTGATATTTGCCTCCTGAAATGCTGAAAATAACCCCAGACTTTGGATAGAATTGAAATAGACTTTTTTTGTACATATGCATAAATTTCACCATAACTATTTTAAGTTGAATGAAAGTATAATTTAAACGTATATATAAAAGCACATACAAGCTGAATTACAGAACAGAATGCACACTAGTTAAGAAGGTGACTTGAAATTATTCCTTGATTTTTTTTCCCCTAAAATAGTGTGCACCATGGACTGTTAATGCTTGAGACTTTAGAATATTTTGCTTTCTTACTAAAAAATTATACAATAGGTATACTCATAAGTCAGGAAAGATTTTTTTTTTCTTTTTCCCTGCGATTCTTGAGCCTTTAACAAAAGAATAAGATATGAAAGAAAATACTGAAACCTGTGCAAAAACAGCCTCTACATGTCTAACATGAAACCTCCCTCCAGAAAATATACTGAGAAAACTAGCAAAATTTTGTTAGTTTCAGTAAATGCCATTTATGACTGAAGAACAAGCATACAGATTAAACTATGTTTTACTGAAACAAGACAACACTAGATATGCAATGTAGTCTATTATGCTTATATTGTCTACTCATCTTTTGAAGTCAGCTTCCACATCTTTTGGTACAATGGTCTATTTTAATATACTTGGATACAGGTAATTCAGAAATAGTGGTCAGATCTCTTAGAGATGCACTTTTCTCACTGAAACCATTGCTTAAGGGACAGGCACCATAAAAAAAATAAAATAAAATAAAGCCTTTATTACCTTAGAACATATTAAAGCCATAATTTCAGACAGCTTTGTAGAAATTAAAACTCACAGTACTGTTAGTTTTAGCTTTCAACTAGAGTAAGGGTCAGTATCCTTTATCTCAGTAGCCTTTAATTCTGTACTTTGCAACTGTTACCTACAAAAGAGTAAGGGAACACAAAAACTCTGTTTTTAAACACCAAAAGCTGGGATCAATGTTGAGCTTTCTGATAGACCTAGGCATGCAGCCAATTCTCACAACTAACTTGCCCTCACATGCCTCTCCTGTTGTCCAAGTTATTTACAACGTACAAGTTTTAGGGGCTTTATAAATAGATATCACAGTGAGACATCAACAAAGGGAGTCACTGTCTTACTGTAAAGGAATCGTAAAAGGTATTAGCATAATTTTCTTCTGTATTCAGATACTGAGAAAAAAATACTGCAAGTTGCACCTGCCTGAAATTCTACAACTGCATCTCCAAATTTTCAAGCACAATTATAAGGACAAAGGTTTTGTTTACATTTTCACAATATATCATCCAGTAGCTCATGACTGATTCAAATAAAACATATGCAATGCAAATACTGTGGTAAGGGAACTCAGTATTTTCGATAACTCATTTCCTGGAAAGTATGTACATCTTCCTTAATCTATTACACACTTGAAACAAAATACTTTGTTTCTCAGGGGTTTTCTATATAGATTTGAATTATACAGTGCTGAAAATATTTAAATGACAATAGAAATTTGACTGAAGACTTGCATGTGGCTGCCGTTTTTGATCCATCTCTCAGAAGAAGCAAATCCCCATGAGCCTTCTTAAAGAATCACTTCCTTGAGATGCAAAGCATTTGAACATCAATAATAAAGCCAAGTCTGTCTCTCCAGTTGAGAACAAAGCTTTTCAAGCTTCAGAGCTGCCACAGGGACAGTTATTTTGAGAAGCAAATCCAAAGTGGCACTCAGGATTTTATAGCTCCTGTGGTACAGTGGTGATTGCTGTGCATTTTTTTTTTATTTATTTATTTTTTTCCTTCTCCTTCCAGCAGGGATGCTGCACTTAAAAAGTTTGTTTCTTTTTTTATTTCCATGTCTCACTGGAAATAGGAAATCATGAGCATTCTTTTCCTCTTCCTTCCTTCTCCCCCCCACTCCCCACCCTCCACCATATTCAAGATAACCCCCATAGACTTTTTTGGTTTTGAAGATATTTTTATTTTAACTCAAAAAAGCATAACCAAGTATGGCTGATGCCCTTGGGGAGAATGAAATTCTTTTGAAAGTTAAAACAAACAAGTTAATTTGTCTATTTAAGGGGAAAAGGTGGGATACAGATTAAGAATAGAAAAATCACAAGAACAAAAGTGAAGGCTGCAGTTCCACCCAGAAAGAATGCATAAGAATATTCAAACACTGAGATTAATAGATATATGCTCTTTAGCTGCATGCCAAACCACAGAATGCAATAGAGAAAAAAGTAGCAACACTGTGAATAAAGTTAATCTGTTACATGATTCTGTTGGCTTCAATTGTGTTACAGCAAGGTAAATTCATCTGTCTATTTGGCAATCACTAATGTCAATTCACCTTGAGTTCTCTTCAAGATTACCTAGGAAATAAAGTCAGACAGTTTTTGTTGCATGCAAGATCATGGAATCATAGAATCATTTAGGTTGGAAAAGACCTTTAAGATCATCAAGTCCAACTTTAAAGAAGTAAAGTAATTTAATACTTAACTTGCATGGAAACCACTACTGTAAATGAGACACTTATTTTTTAATAAAAAAATATTGAGAAGAAATACAGTGCAGTAAAGATACTTCACAAGCTCCTTGCTCAGACACAACAGAAGTCTAACTGCACCTCACAAGTTCCAGCTCCCAGCCTTGGCAACTGTTCCCCCAAATTCAACAGAAATTGCTGGTTTGCATTAGTCAGACACCTCATATTTCTCTTCACTTCTTTCTCCTCTTTTATGGGGAGATATTTTCTGCTACCTTCAATTGAAATCAATCAAAAAAGCACTATTTTGCCAGTAATGATTTTTACATTAAGAAGAAATTTCAACTACAGTTGATTAACAGAAGGAATGAGTCAGATTTGATGTGCAACATTTTTAAATATTACAGTAGTTGTGAACTTACAAAATCAGAACCCTAAACCCAGATCCAGTGTCTTCTACTGAGGCTTCAAACTCACTAAAAGTGAAAGTCCTTTTACCAGTTCCTCCCATACACATGCTCCCAGTCATGTAACTGGGACACATACATCACTTCTCCATTTGTATACAAGCTAATTGCAGTTACAGTCTTCACTGCTCATGCCCCCAACAGAAAAAAACAAAACAAAACAAAAAAAAAAAATCCCACCCAAACATACCACAAAACAAAATATAACCCTATCAAAAAAAGGAAAAAAGAAAGAAGCAAAAGAATAAAGAAAAAAATGCCAACAGTTTCTACGTGTGGTTGGTTTGATTTAAGCCTACCAATACTCTCTCTTGAAACTGAAGCACAACCATTTTCAAAGTTTCTACTCTCTCGGTCTTCTAATAATCTCATAATTTACTGTATGCTCTCCAACCCTGGAGTGGCTGTCATTTGCTTTACCTCTCACTTCTGACACATATGGGCAAGGCAGAAGAACTCAATAAAAGTGACAGAGGCACCCTAAATGTATACAGCTTTGCTTCTTATGAGGACTAGGGCCCTGGGCATGGATCAATTACTTTTCCTATTCTCAGCACATTACAATTGATTTTCTCTCGAGATCTTTCTTCCAAGTAGTTTTATCCCTCTCTTGCTATTGGACTCTTTGCCTCTGTGCAAGCTTATGTTAGCCTGCAGACTTCTAGTCAGACTGTTCAGAGCTTCCAGTTCCCTTTTCTGCTTTCCTGTCCATAGCTGCAGCGCCCATAAGAGGATAACACTTCACCCTAGCCCCTCTTTTGGATGTATTCAAGAGGAGACAGCAGTACCCTTTTCCTCCAATAGGTCTATGAGTTGCTAGGTTCAGAGTGCTTCAACCTTTGGGCCTGGAAGATGGCTGCCTTAATAAGGAGCTTCTCATTAGTAGACTCCACTCAGAAGTGAGTGACAAGAAAAGCAAGAGGCTTTCCGTCTTGAAATACATAATTGAAATATCCGTGTGGTTGCCGTTGTCTGACCAGTGAAGCGACAGACAGCCCACACTCAAAAGTATTCAAGCCTTAGGAGTCTTAAATGATTGTCTGCACTGAGTTTAGATGGCAAGATGCAGGCAGCAGGGGGACTGCAGGAGCAGCCTCAGGCAGGAGAGGATGGAACTGCCCCACGCTGGAGTTCAGCAGGTTCCAGCTGAATGGACAGGACACATTACTCACATATTATGTACCTGGAGCTTTATAGCTACACAGTCAGTCTAGGGATCTGTTTCACAGCAAAGATGGCAACACTTTCCATCATTTTATTCTGCAGTATTGCAGAGTCTTTGGCAACAATCAACTTTACAGTCTGACTGCACTTGGCAAGCTGGAATACCACTCCTTTTTGATTAATTTATTCATGGAAGAAATGGTCCCTAAACAATCTGTCCTTACACATGCAGTCATTGATCCAATTTGTAATCTGCTTAAGATGTCTTTCTATTCAGCTATTCACACTTTATTCTCTGCAAATTCTGTTGATAACCACTCTTCCTTTCTAATCAAGTTCATGAGCCCTTTTTATCTGCACATATGTTTAATACGAACTTTGAGACATTTTATATGCTTGGGTTTATTCATTATTGAAACATGGAATTAATTGAGTGGATCTTCTCCAGCACAGTTGACAGAGGGATTACAATTAAAACACTGAGTATATACTTTTTGGTGGTACTTCTGTTCTTTACTCTTCTTCTTACAGATACCAAAGAATCTCCTTTATTATTTGAGATTTTGTCCTGGTTTCAGCTGGGGTGGAGTTATTTTTCTTCTTAGTAGCTATGCAGTGCTCCGTTTTGGCTTTGGTATAAGAACAATGTTAATAATACACTGGTGGTTTTAGTTGTTGCTGGGTAATGTTTATACTAAGTCAAGGACTTTTTAGTTTTTCAGGCCTTGCCAGTGAGAGGGCTGGAGGGTGCAAAAGGACTTGGGAGGGGACACAGCCAGGTCAGCTGACCCAAACTAGTCAAAGAGGTATTCCATACCATGGGACATCATGCTCAGTGTATAAACTGGGGGAAGAAGAAGGAAGGAGACATTCAGCATTATGGTGTTTGTCTTCCCAAGTAACTATGATGCGTGATGGAGCCCTGCTTCCTTGGGGATGGCTGAACACCTGCCTGCTGATGGGAAATAGTGAACAAATTCCTTGTTTTGCTTTGCTTGCATGCACGGCTTTTGCTTTACTTATCAAATTGTTCTTATCTCAACCCACAAGTTTTCATACTTTTTAGTCTTCTGATCCTCTCCCTCATCTCACTGTGGGGCGAGTGTGTAAGCATCTGCGTGCTGCTTGGTTGCCGGCTGGGGTTAAACCATGACAGTCTTCTAACATGGTTTATAGAGTTCCAAAACCACTGTGATTCACTGCATTTTATAGAAATACTTACCTTCTGCACAGTAACGTTTTCCTTTGTTACTAATGTACTCAAAAGAACCCTTCTTAAACAACTATTCAAAAGAATGACATCTGTAAGACAGTATTCCACGATGCTGCAAATGCGGGGATTTTAATAGCCCTCCCTCTCTACTTGAACCCAGCTGAATTAGAAAGAAACACACATTCTGTGAAAGAAGTTTCTCAGAAGCTCATCCTTATTAGAATTCATTTTTGTACACACACTTTCTTTGTGCCTTGCACATTCCCAATGAATTAGTTCTTCCATGATAAAGCTTGCAGCTGGAAAAAAATAAACAATACAGAGCTACTTTCTATCAAAAACTGTAGTTTTAAAGGTACCATAAACAAAAATAAATGCAGTATTAAACCCACAATATTAACATAATACACAGAGAGTCTTTTTGTATTTCAGTTAGTTATCCCTCTTTTCAATTAACTGCCTCTCCTGAATAGTGATACAAACATTAAATGTCTTACATTTTCAACCAAAAGGGATTATGATTAAATTTAGATTGTTAAACCTAAACTTTTTCTTTGTGTATTGTGTGCAAAGTAAGTTTTATTGAACAGCAAAAAAGTGTTGTTCAAAATAAAAATATCAAAGACAAATGCTTGACAAGGCTGTACAAAATCAAAGCTTGAAACACAGGATTCAGAAACAGAACAGGTCAGCTGGCTTGTCTATTTTTAATTGTCTCAAGCAACAAGGATTCTGTATTATTGCTTAGGACATTAGTCCATTGTCACTCAAACTTTTCCTTATAAACTCTAACTATAATCTTATTTTATAATCCCTTAATTATGAAATTTAGAGTCAACAAGGCAACACCATGTGTGTATAACATCCTTCTAAGAAGGACATTAGGGATCAAGATTCCTTAATCCACTGCCACCCCAGAGTGATTAATTAAAACCACGTCTGTGTTCTGTCAAGAGCTTGTGGCAAGTATACATATTTATCCCATTTATAAACTAAGGAAACTTAACCAACTGATACAGAATGAAAGGACTCATGCAAGTTTAAGTCATGTTTCCCATTAGGGGTAACGTCCCAGTGGGTAAGAGGACAGACTTTTTAAGGCAGAAGCTCACTGTCAGCCATGTAAATTGAGCAGCTGGCTCCTTCTTTCACAAAGATGCATCTGCATACTAAGAGAAACAGTTTAAGAATAACCAGCCTGTCTCTTACAGTAGGACAGAAAAGATTAAGTTTCAGAAGGAAATGTTCTCTTGAACTTCTGAAAGACTTCACAAAGAGACTGGTAGTATGAACTAATATGTTGCTGTGAACAGGAGTAATCTGAGCCAATCCTAGAAATCAGAGACGATAATAGAAGGCAAGTTGCAAAGGTTGTTACTGAGGATATCTGGTAGAAACACAGCCTTCTGTACGAAACCCCCTTACTGAGTAGGCTGGCTGCAACAAGTGCAAACTAAGGTATGCCCACAGAGTGATTTTTGGTTCTTTTAGGGATCAGGTTCAATAAAAGCAATGACATATTTTTAATTTTCTTAGTATCGTAGCCAACATAGGACTGCATTCTAAAACCAGGTTAAAATCAGGGATCTTCTACAGTTCAGTGGAGATCCAAAGATTGTCAAAATGCGACTGATCAGAAGAACAATAAATAGCAGTTGTGAAAGTGTGGCAGTAAACCCAGACCAATGTCTCAGTTTACAGGGGTCACAGTAACAGTGGAGTGCGACTGTGAGAGAAGTTCACATTAAAATTCTGCTGTAATCAGGCTTTCCACAAGTTTTACCAGGACAAGTGGTAGGATGGAGGGGCAGTGAAATAAACAGTTCTGTCTGATATATCTGATTCAATAGTTTTATGAAATCTTCTAAGAAGTCAGTTCACAATGTTGGGGTATGTAGCAGGTCTGCAGATGAGTTAGTTGACTTTAAAGACTTAGTCGTGTACCTTTAAGGCAGCCACAAAAATGTCAGGCATGTAAACAGGATGTGAAAACCCAGAACTTAGAACCGCAGCATGCGGGCACATACAGCAACAGCAAATAGCCAGCAAGAAGACAGAAAGCCTATCAGCACCTGATATATCTATCATAAATATCTGCTTATATAAGATATATAAGCAATATGTAAAAATAATAAACACCATTTTGGCCAATTTGTCTGAACTCAGTCATGCAGATAAAGTGTTTTTGTGTCCATCTCTACTTGCGTCGCCACATCACAACTAATTTTGAGCAAGTCAAAATCTTCCTAAAATGTTCCTTAAAACAGTGGTCCAAGTCTTATGTAGAACATCTTCCTTCTGCCACGTGGGGGTGGGTGCGGTGGGGTGGAGGTTTTCTCAACCCCTAGTGTTTAATCTATTAGCACCCCAGGAAAGCTGAGAATCTTGTGCCTGACCAGTCTGTCAGCGTCCCATTACAGGGACCCTTCCCCGAACAGTCCTGCTGGATTGAAGAGCAATTCAACTGACTTGTTCAGGGAAATGAGCCAACACCATCAGGGGGACCCCTCAGCAGGTCTTCCCACTTTGTTTATGTTACCCACAGCCAGTGACTGCTAGCACCCACAAAGGATAAGACTAACAGCTTACAAAATAACACTCTATTAATATAAAATCTTGACAGAATAAGGTTCAAAGATTGCCGGTGATCATGCACTGAATGCAAAACAAGCTTAAAACAATATGTCTAATAGCAGCTAGCATAAAAAAGTTCTTACCCATTAGGTGTCCCTATGGGGAAGAAGAGAGATTCATCCTGTAGACTGATCCCAGAAGATACAATGGAGTCTTCCCTAACTTCTCCCCTCATTTGTCCAGGTTTTATACATCATATTATGCTGCATATCCATTCATCATACACAGGATTGGTTACAAGTTTCTTGTTTCTGATGCATATTAGTGTGCATCCTCAGGTAGCACTAATGAAGTTCTCTCCTAACTACATATTCTCCTCAAGTGGGGGTTTGCCGTCTTTCAGAGCGGGTGCTATTGGAGTCAGAGGTCACAATCTCCCACTACCAAAAATATATTTCTCCTATTTTCAACTAATTTTGTGTATATGTCAGTGAATTACAACACCTTATCAGCTTGTATTCTCTTATAGCCAGAACTGTCCTCGCTTGAAGGCTGCTTTCTGCAAAACTTAGATAACGGTGTTCTTTTCACTGTATGATCTTTTCTTCTCATCCTTCCCACAGCTGACTCCCTCAGTTAGAAGGCTTTTCATTTATAACAACTTAAAAAATGGGTCAGCTTGACCGAGCTCAGTGAACACTAAACCACCAGAAGTTTAGATAACAATTCCGCCCCCACCTCAACTTATTTCAGTCCAGGACTAGTCCATTTCCTTCACATTTACGTGGAGCTTAAGTGACTCTAGTCATACATGTTGTTGTTACTGACTGATATCACGTGCCCAGTGAGGTGTAGCAGCACCTTGGAGGCAGATAACTTTGAGACAGAGGTGTGCATTAGTATTACAATGAGATTATTTCATCTAAGGAAAGTTATTTTGCCACAATTGTTGGCTCAGCCATGGACATCTCATAGATTCTTCACGTGACAACTGCTATGCAGCTTATCAGCTGTGGGGTGCCATCAAGTTCCCACTCCTGCAGGGAGCACAACAGAGCCTGGCTGTGGTGTATCCACTCCGCTCCATCCTCTGTCACTCCTATTGGCATGTGCTGAGATGGCAGGGTGTGTTGCTTAGGGAAGTGTGGTGATGTAGATTCCATGCACGCCAACCATCCCAAAAGTGATAGTTGTATTTTACCCTAAAAAAAGCTTTTTGTAATATTATGCTTCTCTTAGGTCCCAGTTTTTTCTAATTCCACTCCCCCTCAAGTAATTTTCCCACACCTTCAAAATTAAATAGGCAAATTCACCTGACAAAAGCTGTAAGAGTCATTTGAAGGCTGAGATGGTCACACTTTTTACATCATATTATTCCTAACATTTCAAGCTTCATAGTGCATATAATCTATATTGTCATTTTAGCAGCAGTTTATATCACTTCTAGTTGGACTAGAAAATATTTGTGGAGCAGGAACCATCTTAGCTGATATGACAGAGAAGTGCAAACAGATTCTCAGTTGCTTCCTTTAAGCACAAATGTAATACAAGCAATAGCATCAGGTTTTTACACACTCTTAACGCCTACTCATGCAAGTAATTTCACACCTGAAACTAAACCAATAATTTAAAATAAAAAATAGAAATCATGCAAATAGTAAAACTGTATTTGAAAGCTTAAGGTTTTTGCAGAGCAACTCAAAAATCTTATTTCCCAATTCATATTTTTGTGAGCACTTTAAAAGCCTCATTTTCAGTAAATGAATGCAAATTTTAAACATTTTCCTTTTAGCCTCTTCTCCCTGGATGACAAAAATGAAAATTATTGACTAACTCAAAATATTACTGTTTTCACAATAGTAAAGGCTACAGTTGCCCTTACATTTTTATGATTCAGGAGTGGTTGAGAATAATCACTATACTCTTTTCCCCTTCTCTTGGCAACTGCTCAAGGCCACTGTTATAAAGATGCTAGGCTACATGAGGATATGGCTTGACACCACATGACCATTTGAAGATTTTTGTTAGATCATTTATCTAATTGGGATGAATTATCTAAATTATTAACTGACAAAAGTAGTTGGAATTTTAAAAATTAATCTTTGACTTTTTAGGGCAATATAACTGAAAGATTGTTTTTTGACTGCCAATATGCATATGCAGTTGAGCTGTAGAGAGCTCAGTTTCTTCCCTAAGCAAGTGAGAAATTCAAACTGAGTAATCTTAATGGTTTCATTTAACTTTATAAAACTGCCCATTTAAATATAACCTTTTGGTATTTAACATATGTCTAAATGAATACACCAAAGGACAGAATTTCTTATGATGCATTTCACTGTTGAATTAAAGAACAGATACCATCCTTCATCAGCTGAGGACTTAATATGACAGTTTTAGTGCTAAATTTTCAAGATGCACCAAAAAAGTTACAGTTCATCAGATGCGAGCCTTAGTGCTTCAGGAACTGAGTTTGATGTGTCACTACTAAGAGACGCCGTGATGAAGACAGGAAGTATTAGCAAGGCCATGGACCAGAGTTAACATCATAAACCAGTTTCCAGTCACTTTAGGACTTAAGAGACAGAAGCCTACGGCTGGCTTCGCCCATCTTTCAGACTTAACTACAGTCATCTGACTGAGTTCAGCTGGGATAAGACTCAGTGTTGCCAGGCCAAGCTCCCTTTTTTTTTATGTGTGTGTGGCTTGCATATTCTTGAATTATAAACTGAACACTTGCTTGTGAGTTGTAGTCATAGGGAGTGGGTAGCATGAATACATGTTGAAACCAGTACTCTTAACGGTTCTATTATTGGGAAGGGGAATAATTATGAGGTGCCATATGAACAATACATATATAGGAATAGCCTGGATGACAGTGCATCTTAGATTATGATTTAGATGGCATAAAATATAATTTAAATGATACATTGATTCACTGGACAAGACCACTGGGATTAGATTCTCTTCTTGGCTCCAAGTGCTCATGGATTTCAGGAAGTCACCTAATCTCTGTAAGAGTCAGGATATTCTGTGAAATAGGGTTCATTATACTGGCTCCTTGCATAAAGAACTTTGAAATAAGTCAGATGTAGAAAACCTCCACATTCAATAGCTTTAGATGCTTTCTGATTACATTATTTTTGGCCAGTTCTCTGACCTCATTAGTAAAACGCATTATTCTGCAGCAAGGGGCTGCATAGTATCCTTAAACATGTTGTAAAGAAACACTTTCTTGTATTTGTTTTGTATGCTTCTCCTGATTTTACTCGTGTTCCCTAACTGTCATATTCAAAGAATAATCCTGGTTTTAACAGGACACATGCATGGAGACACACTGTAAATGTGGAGCAGATGTTCAGTACAAAAAGCTACTCTTCTGATTCAGGATGCAAGCAAATAATTTCAGTAAATGTGTAAGAAATTTGCTACCATTGAAGCCTGTCTCATGGGTCTCAGCTGAGCTTTGTTGTGCATGAGGAAACAGAACCCCTACTGTAATAATAATGACAGAAAAGAACATTGTTAAATGTATTAGACACCAGAGTGGGTCCTATATTATAATAAAGGTAGGGTTTAGACAGAAGAGGTGTAAATCTCTAAGCAAGTCTATAAACACTAGCCTGGAGATCAGATTTCACTCTGGAAAAACACTACGCTAATTTTGCCAAAGCTTGTAATACACTGACAGAACGGATTTATACCCTCACGTACCATGAGATCTACTCTGACAGTCCTTCTGTTCCAAGTTTTTTCTAAATCTTCTGGCTATCCCAGACCCAGAAAAAATGATGCAGTCATACTACTGGCAGGAAAGTTATACAGGTTACCCCACAGAAGCTCCTAATCATAAAGGACACAAATCCCAAACTGATGAAATGAATACCTGCCCTCCAATACTGCTCATGCCAGAACCAGCAGGAGGAAGACCCTACTAGTCAGCCTTTCAGGATGCTCTCATAACAGCTTTCACAACAGCCAGGTTTGAAAGATCGTATGTGCCAAAGCTCCAAACTTTATATTGAAGTTAGGGGAAGCCTTTAAAAATACAGAGACAGATGCACAGGTCACTGCTGCCAGCTGTATTTTATAGGAGGAAAACCAACACAATAGTAGTTGCAATCTCTAAGATGCATAGCCAAATGCAGATTTAGCATCCGGACTTCCATCTTAGCCAGTATGGTCAATTCCAGATACTCAAGGTTATACAAGCCTAGAAAACAGACATGACCTACATAAACAAAAATCCTTTCAGAAAGAGCCCTAGCAAGAAGAATGTTTGTTCCTCAGAAGCAAATAGAAACAAATACAGCATGGGAAAAATAATGCAAAGGAGCTGGAGGTTGGGAGGGGAGGCTCTGAGTATTTGAAGCATCCCAAAACACAGTGGAAGTACACCACAGACTGCAGGTAAATGATAGCTTAAGTTACAGGCAATGTGATTTCATACACACAATTGTTATTGTACCTAATCATGGATTTGAAGTATGCGTACTTTGATATTAAAACACCTTCTGAGGGCAACAGTTTAACAGGTAAGAGAAATCCACTTGAGGTACGTAAAGCTTTCTGACTAAGCCATATGTAGTGAAAGTACAGAAACAGCCAAGGAAAAACACATCTGGCATTCCTCCCTAAGCAGAGCCAAGGTCCAAGGAGCTGCACAGATCCTGTTGCCTCAGTAAACTCACACCACACTTGCAGTCATTTGTGCTGTATTACTGGGAACTGTACTGGGTGGTTACATCCACCTACAGCTACTGAAACCAACTAAGTACTACAGTTAAAGAAGAGCTATTATGTTATTAATTTTATCTCCTCAGATACTGGAAAGGTTTTATACTAGTTTACTTTCTATCCAAAGGCAGCATATATAAGTCCATGAACAAATTACAACCATTGTGTAAAGTCATCACAAATTGAGAGTTATAATCAGTTTATCAGTTTCCTAGTTAGATTCTGACTTCAACTTTATTAATATAAATTATCATAATTGGTACCTGTAACAATGAAATAGAATAGCATAGGTAGATCTGAGATTTAGTGAAACTGTAGTAGTAAGAAATAACACCTCACAAGCACGTTTTTAACATCAAACTACTTACTAGGAGTTGCTAATTCATGAGTTAAGTTGGGTTCTCAGTAAGATTTCACTAGCTTCAGTGAAAGCTAATGATGCTAAGGACTCAGAGAACCTACTCTAACATTTGCAATAAGCAAAATCCAAACATTATGACTTAATCCTTATATCTCTCTACAGAAAAAAAATGAAAATTAAATCATTAATGAAAACTAAAAAGCCATTGCAACTAGAAAATATGTTAAAATTAATTGGAATAAGTTAAAACCCCTTTAACACTTAACTTTAACTGAATCTATAAAAGTTATATTTGAAATCTGGTTTTCATTATTGTTTTTCACATATTCAGCTGCACACACTTAGAAATTCTGACTTCTGTTCATGTACATGTATGATTACATATGAACAAACATACTGTTTTCATTCCAAACTTTTTTTTATTTGTAATTAATGATGAGGTGTCAGTAAGAGCAGTTAAAGGTATCTGATTTAAAGTAAGTTGCTGTAATTTACACAAGATATAATAAATTAAATGCAAGAAAAAATATGACCTAGTAATAGCAGAGAGGACAGAAAGTCTTGTGTGCTTGCTGTCAGGCTTTTAAAAATCCATGGGGAAAGGCTGTAATTCTTTCCATAAGAATACTGGGTTTATTTTTCCATTCACAGGGAAGAGATTTTTCCTCCAAGTTTTAAGGATATAGAATTTAAGTTTCCAATACTGCAAAAAAAAATGCAGTCAAAAATGATCACATAGCCCAAGAAATCATTTTCCTGTTAGACATACTAATGATCACAGCCAAAATCCAAGGTCAGCAGGAGTGGGGCTGATACTCTTCCATCAATGTCTACACTGCAAACAACTGCCCATTTGTGGGCGATGGAGACAAATAGGTATGTACAGTGAACAAGTCACATACTTGTAGCAACAAGTTAACTACACACACAAGTAAACGCCCTCACCTCCAACAGATAAATTGCTCTAAAATTGTTTGTATATGCAGATCCTATAAATAGAGTCCAGACACTTCAGACATGAAAGTGTATGTTACTCCCTTTTAAAGTTCATGCATCTTACTTGGAAGGGAAACATGGCAAGACTAACCCTCTAATGAACTTCATGTCCACAAGTACAGTTAAGATTTGAAGTAAGGCTGATTGGGAAGAGCAGGACAGCACTGTTTCTCTGTGTTGCTTGTAAAGAATTACAACAGGCTGAAATGATGATTGCCTGTGCTGAATACACTGGTAAAGGTATGCTTTATTCTTCCTTAGCTTAGTAGAGAGTCCTGGTATAGGAAAAGTGTACCTCACCATGCCTCTGGTACTAAAGAAACTACTGATTCATTCATATCCTAATACTCCACAGTCTTTAATACAGGAAAGCGTCACTAATCAATGATTTGTGGTATTGCCCGACTTTCAAAGTTAACTGTGTGCCACTGGAATCAGCACTGTTTATGTATCGAGAGCACTTTATGATCCTCTGTTTCAAACTTTCATCCACCTCCCCCCCACCTCCCTCTTCCTGGTAAGAAGATAGCCTTCCTCCTGTGCCACAGTCCTCTCTCCCTTTTCATACATTTTGTCCCCACAATGGAAGCTCTAACTCCAGGATCCCCCATGCCAGAAGGCCAGACCCAGGGCTTTGGATCCCAACACACAACCCCTTTACTCAGCTCAGCACCAAAAGCTCATTTAGTAGCAGAGTGGCCATCTAGGATGGGGTCAGGAGAGTGGGGGAATTTGCTTTTTTCCTTCCTTGTCTCCCCTATAGATGTGCCTGGCCTTCTGCTCTTTCCATTTGTTTACAGAAAAGCCTGCCAAACAGACCAAGCATCTGGATTCAACCAGGTCACAAAAGAGAATGGGAAACAGAGACCTCTGCTCTCCTCAGACTCTGACCAGACAGTGAAACCACATTGTAGCAACCCTGGGTCTTTTACATGGCTCCTAACCTCTTCTCAGGCCGCTTCAGGGGCTGCTTCTGTTCTCTTTCCCTCAGGTTTTGCTGTAAAACTGTCAGCACCTTTGCTGCCTCCTCTCCGTAACAAAGTTTGCCCAGTTGGACTTGCAGCCTCCCAGAAAGACCAAAACAAAAACTGTCTCTTCCCTTTCCTCAGGTTTTCAATAAAACACACACATACACAGATACACACACACTGACACACAAAATGAAATAAAAAAAGAGCAGACTTGACACAAGATACTTCCAGGACTGTAAAAAGCACACAGAGAAGCCTCAGAAACTATACAATTCCATATAGAAATAAAATCCATACTATCCCTCCCACTCACCCATCCCCTCCTAGTATCTATCCCTTGAGTTTGGGTTATGCCCAGCTGTGAGAGACCATATCTCAAACTGACTGTCTCAAAGCTTGTTAGCCAAGCTCCTGCATAACTCAACAGTTGTGAACAGATAAGGAACCAACAGGTACCTGACATCAGTTTTTGGCCAGGGTCAAGGAAAGGCCACGCTGCTGTGAGGGATGTGCCAGGACATGGACGATCACCCCTACCCATGCAGTAATCCCATGTGCCCCACGGAGGAATGTGGTACGTGCCCTTGTCTGGGAAATGACCCCCTTGAACTCCCTATAAAAGACTGTGTCACCAAACAATAAGTGGCAGTTCAAAGACCCACACCAACAACGTAAATGGAGACTACGGACCAACAGGACGCTGCTGCATCCATGGTGATGACTGTCTCTTGCAACTCTATCCCAAATGCTTGCTAGATTTCCTTTCCTATCTTTCCCTCCCTTTCCTATTGCTGTTTTCTTACCACAACATGTGAATGTTTTGTTTATGTAAGCACACAATAAATTTCCTTGATTAGTGGCATTTGACCTCATTTGTGTCTTAATCTCACTCTGGATATAACAAAGAATCTTCCTGGCTCAGGTCTTCCTGGACCACAACACCAACCTTGTAGGGCTCCTTCATCCAGAGGATCTATGTGTGCAGGCATGCATGTGGGGAGGGTAAGCAGGGGGAATTAGAGCAAAATATTTATGCCCTAAGGACTTCACAAGAAGAGTGTGATATTCATGCAGAGCATTTCTTTTTTCCCTTCGTTCCTGGGAGTGGAAGGATGTTGAAGTTTTCTCCCTCCCTTGTCCTGGCTGTTAGGTAGCTTTCCCTCCCCATGATGTTCCTTCATGTGGTCCAGTCCATCTCTGAACCACCAGCACAGTGGGAGGCACTTTACACTGCTACCCTTCTGGCTAGTGAAGATTTACTGGCCTCTAATACAATTTTTCTGAAGTGCAGGGATTTTTTTTTTTTTTTCCCCCAGTCCATTCTTTTATTTTCACCCTATGGCACTGCTGAATTTGTTTTTATACATCTATGTATAAAAACTTTTGAAATTAATCATTGTCTCTTCAACACCGCAGTTACCATATAATAGGAAGAAATAAGCCTGTTAATTTCTGGGATTGATGAAGGCCTAAAGAATGACATACAAAAGAGTTGTTTACAGAACAAGAGTACTTGAAGCACACATTTTTATTTCCTTAATCATACCAATGTTCTCAACAGCCCTGCTTCTACACACAATGATTTTCCTGGAGTTGTAAATTTAAGTAATCCTCATAATTCCCAACTGAACTGGAACTCAACTAAAGTATGGTAGAATTAAGCAAATAAATCCTAGTAAACTGATATAAATTATTCCTTATAATTTACAATTTGTATGCAGTCAACAAGGAAAATTAATACTTATTTATCAAATTTGATTAGGTGCCTCATATCTGTAATTAAAGGTAAGTGTTTTGGATTTAAAATTTGTACTCTTGTTAATTTTAAGAACCATCCATCAAGGAGGATATAACCTGGTCTGTGAACTTTGAATATTCTCCAGGGCCTTCACAGAGACAAGAAACTTTTGCTTGGGATTGTGTATCAGTTCACCTCCCCCATCCACCTGTTTGAGAGTGCATGGGCATGCATACTTAATTTTGGTTTCAAATCATATTTTTTTATGGATTAAGCCCATCAGGCAGCTGAGCCCCACACAGCCAGTCACTCACTCTCCCCACAGTGGGATGGGAGAGAAGGGGAAGTGAGAAAACTTGTAGGCTGAGATAAAGACACTTTAATAGGGAAAGCAAAAGCTGCCTGCACAAACAAGTGAAATGAGGTGTTCGTTCACTATTTCCCATTGCAGGCATTAAGCCATTCCCAGGAAAGCAGGGCACCATCATGCCTAACAGTCACTTGGAAAGACAAACGCAGTAACTCCAAATATTCCCATGTCCCATCCTTTCCGTCCGTGTCCCCCTCAAGCTTTTATTGCTGAATACGACATCATATGGTGGGGGATATCCCCTGGTCAGTTGGGGTTAGTTGTCCCATCTGTGTCCCCTGCCAAATTCTTGTGCACCCCCAGCCTACTTGCTGGTTAGGCAGTGTGAGAAGCAGAAAAGCACTGTTTGGCCATGGCTAAAACATGCCTGTGTAATCAATGATGTTTTGGTCACAAATCCAAAACATAGCACCATATGAACTGCTATGAAAAAAAAAACCAAACCAACCCAAACCCAACTATATCCCAGCCAATAAACAGCACAGCATCTAATGAAGTTGTATTACCACAGGCTGCCCAGTATTTTACTGGACCTGCAGCAGACCTAGGCTCTTCCTGAACAGTCTCCAGAAGCCTGGCTGGGTAACCTTAGCATCTCATATGATGCTAGGTATCTATAATCAGGCAACTAATTCCTTGCAGGCCCTACATCACTGCAGTTTCCAGCACAGCACTCTATCCTGTTCAGGAGTCGATTCTTAAGAATTGCAGAATACACGCCTGGGATAAGCACTTAGTAAAACCAAGGGAAGTCCCACCCTACAACTAGAACAGCCTTTTGCCATACTGGAAGTCTAGTTGTAACAGTTTATTAGAAATAATTGCATGTATTTTCCTCCTTGTTCAGAGTATTAACTTTCTATTGACATTTTTGCAAAGGGTTTTAGTTATGAGAGCATTTGTATAAACAGTGACATTAAAAATGTAATGTGAAATTCACCCAGCTTGATGAAAAGCCATTTAAAAAATTCATTAAAATAGCTAACAACTTAGATTTTTAATTGTGCAGAAAGCTTCTTTTCTACAGAGATAATTATACTCAATTATTTTGACAAGTACTAATAAGATTGAAAGCCAGCTCTCAGAACTGCAACCAGATTTTTGCAGTGTTCTGATGTAAATCACATCATTGTAGAACTCTGTACAGGAATAGTAACTTTACTTTGTTATACTTAACTCATCGCATCTACATGATGGAAAACTGATGTTATCAACTTAATGGTAATTAAATGACTATACTTACTTTAGAATTGAAAAAAAATGTAGCTACTTCTGGACAGCACAAAAGTCCAAACAAATGAGTAGGAATCCTTAGCCATGCCAGCACGTTTGTACTGTTTCTGGAATTTAATCTAACATCCACATTGTTGCCCTGAAGTATATAAATGTACCAACACACTGGACACTAGTTCAGAGAACTTTACACCATACTCAATTCCTCAGGTAACAAGCCCAAGTTATCTAAAAAGTAATGATCAACACAGCTTGGGTAACTAGGAATACTGGCTTATGTAGTGAACCAACACACAGGAAACACTCCCTCGAAGTTAAAAATTCAGCAAACCAGTTTTAAAAACAGAGTGTTCCACTATGCCTTATTTAAGAAGAAAAGAAGTGAACTACTGCGATGAAAAGAACTGATTGGCTTTTCAGTAAAAAAAAAAAAAAAAAAATATCTATAGCAGATGTCACTTAACCTTTATCATTTATAGTGATACACCATTTTATATATGAGTGCATGCCTCTGTGTGTGCATTTATATATAGCTAAAATACAGATCAAAGCACAAATGTTCCATGAACAGCACTTAAAGTCATGGTCATAAAGGCTTGTCATCAGGAGTTACCTTAAGCTCATTTCAGAATTTCTGCAAAATAAAATTTTTTGGACTGATTGTCATGGAAGTAACAAGTTTCAGAGCATAAGAAAGAATAGCTTTTGGTCCCCAAGCCAAGCCAACCTGCTTACATCTTTAACAATTAACGCCATTCATCTATGCAGAGATGTCATTTAGAGCCCTGCTCTGGAGCATACCACTGTAAAAGAGAGCTCAGTGTCATCCACAAACTTGAAAAAGGTGCATTTTTCCACCTTGTCCAGGTTATTGATCAAAACATGGAAAAGGATAGGCCTCAAGATAAACCCCTGAGGAATTTCACTAGCAAACAAAATCCTGTTAAGAGTATGAAGTGTTAACCCCTTCCCTCTGGGCCCAACCATCCTGCCAGCACTCTACAAAACTATTACCCCACCCACCCACATTGTAAAATCCCCCTTTGAATACAATGATGATCTGATCAAGACAGTCAAAAACTCTCCGAGTCATGGCAGAAAACAGGCACCTCTCTCCCTGCATTCATAAACCCAGCAGCAAATGATAATTTTATCATAAAGGACAGTCAGGTTAGTGAAGCTTGATTTACCCTTGGTAAATTTATACTAGACATTCCCCAACACCTTCACATGGACAGTATGTGTTCTGTTCACATCATAGTATTACCAGGGACTGAAGTGTGGTTGACCAGCTTCTACCTGCAGTTCCAGTAATATTCCCACTTACCCTTTAAGATGAGTGCAACACCTGTCTGCCTGTCTGTCTTTCTCCAGTCATCAACTTTTTCTGGCCTCTATGACCATCTGCATATGACAGAAAGCAGCCTCACGACAACATCAGCCAATTCTCCCAGTACCTCTCACAGCAATAGCTAACAGCCGCAGGCCTTCTGCAGTCTCTCTTTGACACCACAAATCCAGGCCTTAAGTCTGTGGCAGGCAGTAACCATTCTGTGACAGCATGCCTAGTCAGCAGCTAGGTGCTTCTATTCCTAGCAGAAGGAGATGTCCATCTTGGTGCTAGCACTCTGTTTCAGGCCCAGCTCTCTTGTAAGTCCTCCTTAACAAAGCCTGTTGCTCTGTACAGCACAGAGCTGTACAGCACAGCCTGTTTCTCTAAGTTCAGATCTGATTTCAAAGAAGCAGCCTTTCTCCTACTCCTGAAAGTCAAAAGCTTCAAGCCTCCCCCATCTGTCAGGTCTCCATCTATGAGTCACTCAAACATAGCCTGTTTATGACCATCTTTCTCTACACCACAGAATTTGTGCTCTTCCCTCTGCAAAGTTTCTATGAAGCCCCAGTCAACCCCCCCTTTTATCCTCCCTAATGGCACATAGCCTTCTCACCTCCCTGCTGCAATATTTCAGAGAATCATAGAACCATCTAGGTTGGAAAAGACCTTGAAGATCGTCGAGTCCAACTGTAAGCCTAACACTGCCAAGCCACCACTAAACTTTGTCCCTAAGTGCCACATTTACATGTCTTTTAAATACCTCCAGGAATGGTGATGCAACCACTTCCCTGGGCAGCCTGTTCCAATGTTTGACAACCCTTTCAGTGAAGAATTTTTTTCTAATATCCAATCTAAATCTCCCCTGGTGCAACTTGAGGCCATTTTCTCTTGTCTTACCACTCCTTACTTGGGAGAAGAGACTGATACCCACCCACCCACCTCACTTCAACCTCCTTCCAAGTAGTTGTAGGGTGATAAGGTCCCCCCTGAGTCTCTTCCTCTCCAGGCCAAACAACTCCAGTTCCCTCAGCTGCTCCTCACAAGACTTGTACTCCAGACCCTTCACCAGCTTCGTTGCTTTTCTCTGGTCACACTCCAGCACCTCCATGTCTTTCTTGTAGCAAGGGGCCCAAACCTGAACACAGGGTTCGAGGTGCGGCCTCACCAGGGCTGAGTTCAAAAGGACAATCACTTTCCTGGTCCTGCTGGCCACACTGTATCTGATACCAGCCAGGCTGCTATTTGTTTCTTGGTCATCTGGGGACGTTGCCAGCTTATATTCAGCCAACACCAACACCAGGTAGTCCCAGCTGCTCCAGATTCTGAGAGCAATCACCTCATTGCTCTCTACAGCTTCCTGAGGAGTGGAAGGGGAGAGGGAGGTGCTGAGCTCTTGTCCCTGGTATCCAGCGATAAGACACATGGGAACGGTTCAAACTTGTGCCAGGGGAGGTTTAGCCTGGACATTAGGCAACATTTCTTTACTGAGAGGGTGGTCAAACACTGGAACAGGCTTCCTAGAGAGGTGGTCAGTGCCCCAAGCCAGTCAGTGTTGAAGAGACGTTTGGACAATACCCTTAACGACATGCTTTAATGTTTGGTCAGCTCTGAATCAGTCAGGCAGTTGGACTAGATGATCATTGTCGATCCCTTCCAACTGAAATTATTCTATTCTCTTGTAACACAGGTAGTGACCTGAAGAAGCTTCTGGAAGCTACTGGAAGTACTTTAAAGGACCTTTATTAAAAAACAAAAGCCGGACCAAATAAATAAATTACCTGAGTAACCCACTCACCTTATAAACAGTTGCTAGGAGGGGGTGAGGAATAAAAAGCTACTGAAAAATAAAAGTAAAAAAAGCCAAAGAACATCTCCCTGCCCCGCCAAAAAAAAAGTACTATGTGTTCAAAGCTCAGCTTTGTCCCAGATTCATAATTTCAGAAATAATCACTAGCACATTCAAGTGTGAGTAAGTTATTTCTTCATTTTTACGTCAGTTCCATGGTTATTTGGTGCTTATTTGATGAGTTTTAGTGACACCAGGTAGAGTAACTTCATCAGGTAATAACAGCATAGCTGCAATTGAGTTAAAGTACTTTTAGACATAATTTGATTTAGGCTCTGTTTTTCTTTTACTGAACACATAGTCTAGTATCTTTCTTGTATTTTTAATGGTTTCTATGGTGACAAGATTTGGTAGAACTTAGTCACATTTTCTGAGCACATGGGTTGGTACTTAATGCAAGTATTTTTTTTTATTTTTCTCTGTCATTTTGCTAAAGCTGACTTGAAGCAACATTGTTACTCTTTTTCAAATAGATTTTAAATATGAAATGCAAAAAATACCAGGCCTCCTGCTGTAAACAAGCTATGAATATGCTCCATACTTTTTCTACAGATCAGATTAAACAGTAGTCCATTTCTTATATTCACACTTGAACCTGCACTGATTTTAGTTTCATATTACCTATTTAAGCAATACAAATGTTTCAAGGCTGAAAAGTCTTGCTGAAATTTTCCATAAGGTTCATCCAGATCAATGTTTGTAGTAGTCTGAAAACACATGTACTGTTTCAGTTTCCTTTGGGCTAAAAATATTCAAGACAACCTCTCTCTCGCACACTGAAATAATTTATAATGAAATACTGTTTTCTGTCTAGATAGCATGGCAGAGTAATTGCCAATCACAGAGTTTCTGGAAAATTGTGCAATTTTATAGTTGTCTGTAATATTGTCTATAATATAAAGACAACTCTGCATAACTGGAAAGCGAATTCTAATGTCATTTGACTCATCTATCTGAGCTACAGCTGGGAAAAAACTTAATAGTTACAGTAAGCACACAATATGGAGAATTTTTATCTTATTTTTTTGTTTTCCCCAAGTTTGACCTTTATCTCTAGTCCACAGAAAAACAACCCACATTTTCTGAAGTTATTTTGACATTTGCAGAGAGAGTATGTAAAATATTAAAATGTTTCCTTTGGTGCAGATATTCAATTTCATTTTAAATAGAAATATAAATTCCATTTATGTATTGTAAGTTGTTTCAATCATTTAGGCATTATGATACAAAATCTAAAATTTGGGAGGTTTTCTTGTATTTTTATATGTATGAACCTGTGTTGATTTCCAGAGAGCTTAAAACCAAGTTTTGTTGTAAGCCACATTTGCATATACACATATAAATGCTCAGAAGACCCACAAGGGCTTGCTTTCCTCCTCTTGCTTTTGGAGTAGAACTGGCCACTGGATGAATTTCACTTACCCGGGTGAAACTTCAGAAATTTGACCAGTATGGGTTATAGGGCTAGTATCAAGAAAATGATAAATTCAGTGTTAAGATTATGATTTGGACAGAGTCTCAAAAATACAGAAATACAGAAAGCTGACATTTGTTGATATATTGCTATCCTTGTTTGCTAATACGGTCTCACATAAATTGCTGCTGGTAGTGCAATCTTACTGCTGCTATTACTTGAGTCAGTACATACTACTACAGAACCTACTTGGCACCTTGATAGCAGTTTCTTGGTTAACCATGTCAGAAAAGTCTCTAGGTCCATGTAGCCCTTCATCGTTGCCTGAGTAGCACAGAAAAAAAATATTTTTTTCTTATGCTTACTATCAGGAAGCTTGCTGACATTGTAAGCTGCCGAGGCTGAATCCAGCTACCAGCAGCCTTTCACATGTGAAGGATGAGGCAATGCGCTTATCCATGCTCTTGTTTGAAAACAATAATTCAGCCTTCCGAATGATCTTACCTCCCTTTCTGAGTTTATGATCTTACCTCCCTTTCTGAGTTTAACTCTTCAAGTATTGCATGGGAACCGATCTACCCTTTCCAAAACAACTGGCAGCCTTTCTTTCCCTCAGTACTTCAAGTAAGTTGCAATCCAATCAAGTTTTCTGAATTCAAGCATCTTTGGGTAACTGTTTACTGTTTGACCTACTTCTTCCAGAAGAGTTCAGGTAGACATTCAGCATTCACAGAAATATCTTCTATCCTCTAGTGTCAAGATATCAAACATTGCCTAAGGTCTCAGCTGAGCTCTGACTTTTCTAATTGTTCACCCAAATCTGACAGTCTATAGCAAAGGTCTACTCAGGGAAACCCACAGCAAATCCTAATCTATTTTTGTCTGGAAGGACTTTATGAAAGCTATCGGAGGGAACTAAAGATGCCATAGGGATGCATGAAGCTTATGTGTCATTCACAACTGAAATATAAATCCAGTTTATACAACAACTTTGTATCTGTAATTATCTTGAAACACCCTCCTTTTTAATTCTTGCTTCCTCTGTAGTCTAGGAGACTTTCAGTCTCTTTAAAGACATAAACTCTTAGGGCAAGGGATGTGTCTGAGTATGATTAGATAAAAAGGAAACAGAGTTTTCATTATTAGTTAGGACTTCAAGTCATTGTCTTAAGTAATTATGGTTTCGCACCTACAGATATGAAGAATCAGTACTTCATTGGCATGAATGGGATGGCCACAAATTTCAGCCACTTCAGTATAAAGGGCTCCACAACCCTAAAAATAGTTCTTATTCAAAATCATAATTCAATTTTCTTCTTTATAATGTAAACACTCAGTTTGTTAATATTACACTGTCATGGAAAGTAGTTCTCACTCAGTTAACACCATCTGTTTATACACAAATATTTTCCTTCCATTCAGCCAAGTTGAAAGTATCAGTAAAACAGTCTGTGTAGGGAAAAGAAATGTGCTGATACACATACATATTAACACAAGAGCCATTCTTAATACTCCTTTACTCTGTAGCCAAAAATTGAGCTGTTGCTTTTGAAATTCAGTAGGGGAAAAACTGAAAAAAATCTTGTGAACATCTGGAAGTAGGATCAAAGCTAAAGGCAGAACTTCTATTTTCTTCCACATAAAAGCATCAAGACCCTGGTTCAATTCACTTAAAAATAAATGTTCGAGAAAGTAGAAAATAATTACTACATCATTGTGGTGGGTTGATCCTGACCGGACACCAGGTGCCCACTAAGCCAATCTATCACTCCTCCCCTGAGCTGTAGGGGAGATAAAATATAACAAAAGGCTCATGGGTCAAGATAAGGACAGGGAGATCACTCAGCAATTATTGTCACATGCAAAAAATACGCAACTTGGGGAAATTAACTTAATTCATTGTCAATCAAATCAGAGTAGGATAATGAGAAATAAACTCAAATCTTAAAAACATATTGCCATCACCCCTACCTTCTTCCCAAGCTCAACTTCACTCCTGAATTCTCTACCTCCTACCCCACCAGTGCAAGGGGCAAAAGGAATAGGAGTTGCAGTAATTTCATCATATGTTGTTTCTGCCACTCCTTCCTCCTCAGGGGGAGGACTTCTCACGCTCTTCCCTTGTTCCAACATGGGATGCCTCCCATGGCAGACAGTTCTCCACAAACTTCTCCAACACGAGTCTTTCCTATGGGCTGCAGTTCTTCATTAACTGCTCCAGCGTGGGTCCCCCATGGGGCCACAAGTCCTGCCACCAAACCTGCTCCAGTGTGAGCTCCTCACAGGTCCTGCCAGGAGCCTGCTCCAACACAGGCTTTCCATGGGATCACATCCTCCTTTGGGCATCCACTTTCTGCAGCATTTCGTCCTACTTGGGCTGCAGGTGGATATCTACTCCAGTGTGGACTTCCATGGGCTGCAGGGGAACAGCCTGCCTCACCATGGGCTTCACCATAGGTTGCAGGGGTATTTCCACTCTGGCACCTGGAGCACCTTCTCCCCCTTCTTTTGCACTGATCTAGGTATCTGCAGAGTTGTTTCTTTCACATTCTCACTCTTCTATCTGGCTGCAGTTGCTGTGGCACAGTAACTTTTTTCTTCTTCTTAAAGATGTTATCACAGAGGTGCTATCATTATCACTGATAGGCTTAGCCTTGGCCACTGGTGGGTCCATCTTGAAGCCAGCTGCATTGGCTCTATCAGACATGAGGGAAGCTTCGGGCATCCTCTCACAGAAGCCATCCCTGTAGCATATTCACACACACCGTGCCACGCAGACCCAATGCAATCATACATATAACATTAATCTCCTCTGTGATAGCAATACTTACGTTTCAGAGCTCACCTTCCACTAACTGCAGAATCATTTGGTTGGGTTCTTTCTTTTCCTATTTTTCCCAATGCAGTTTCTCATCCTCAGCAATCGTATCTTACTGGGGGGAAAAAACCAAACAACCCAAACAATAAAACAAACAAACAAACAAAACAAAACACACAAAAAAAAAAAACCACCCAAAACCAAAGCAAACAAACAAACAAACAAAACCTCCACCCTTCATTCTTTGTAGAACTTCATAATCTTCCCCTCTTCCATTTAAAAAACACTGTTCCCAGTGATCGTCATTCACTGTTCAGCTTCTGACACTGACTCCAACTACCTGCTGTTTTGGCATGTCCTGAGTCTCATGAAGTAATAGACAAAAAAAACAGCCAGAAGGGTGTCTCCAGGAAAAGACAACCTAAGTATACTGGCACCTAAATCTTCCATTTTTCTTTGGCAGGGAAAGCATTTATAAATACTTAAATACTTCTTTAAACATATTTACATCAAGAGTCTTAATATATTACAGAGGGAAGGACCAGAAGCTCCCCCTGAAATATGTAGACTTCACTAAAGTCTTTTCACATGGCTTTGTTGTCTGTATTGATTTCTGGTTTCAGTGGCATTCAGCCTAGAAGACAAATAGCTCCAGTAACCAGCAGCTCTTTACATCAGTTGCCCTATTGCAAAGTTGCTTTCCTAGCTGGAACCAGAAAAATTCAACCACCTGCAGCTCACACAGAGGAAGTATGCAGAGGTGGCTAATAGGAACAAATAAAACAAAATTATAGCCTGCCTTGTCAAAAAGTCTATGCTGTGACTAGGCAATTTTCAGAGTTCAGGGCTTATAGGCTAGTTGGTGTTGGAGTGCTCTTAAACATCTTTCTTTTACTCATGCACTGTTGAGCTGGTGACAATAAGGGAAGATGAGGTGAAATATTTTTTCCACTGTTGTAGCACTGCTCATCAGCTCACAAATTACATTCCATGAAACCAGGGTTCTTATACTTTTGCTCCCATAAATTAATTTATCTATCAGTTTTAGGCTCAGTGCTTTCTACTAAGTTCAGTGAGAATATATCCAGTCAATTTAATGAGCATTGTACTGTCTTGCTCGTTTGTACTAAATTTGTATTTATGTTAAAAATGCTAACACCAAGGAAAAAGGTTTAAAATTAAAAGAACATCATTTGTATATGCTGTCACTACTCAGAAAAGGAATTCTTTTGCACCAGTGTTACACATGGCTTTCTTTTAGCATCTGCAAATAACATTTTTTTTTCATTGGTAATGGCTTTGTCATAAAGCAATACCATGTGAGTGGGTCAGATTAACTAACTACTCAGGTTAAAATACCCTAATTCAGGTGCTTATTATCATGATATTTACATATGATAAGACCAAAAAAATGTAATGATTTATATCATCACATGAAAATACCTTGCATTCTCTAACTAATTATGATTTCATAAATAGAAAGAAATAGTGTACCTATGAAAGAAATGTGTGTCTAAAGATGGCATGAGTCAATGCTGCAAATTTTTGAGGAAAACAAACCAGAGATACCAAGTGCTTTGGAAAGAAATTCTCTCCTACGGAAAAAAAAAAAAAAAGAAAAGAAAAAAAAAGAAAAAAAAACCAAACCCAAACCAAAACAAAAAAAATGAAACAGAAAAACAACAAAAAAAAAAAAACCAAAGAAAGATATAAATGCATATTTACATATAGGTATGTGTATACATATACATGCACAAATGCATGTCAGCTGAACATATAGTGGGAACATGAAAACTAACACTGACTTTTTATGCTGTTCATTTTTTAGTTTTCAAACATATGAATAAACAGATGGAAGTGTTTCTACTGGGAGTTTAATCTGCTGATAGCAAAGACTATGAAAAACTATATGGCATTTTCCCAGTTTCCAGTGGATAAGCAGATGACTCTTTTTTTCAGATACATACAATGAACTTCAGGAGACAAAGGTATTGAATAAAAAAATAAGCTGCAAAGTGACACGACATAGAAAATGTGGCTGTTCTCAAAAATGTGTTGGTATTATTGACTGACTCACCAAATACACAGCAACATTTTATTGAAAGGTTTGGAGATCAAAATTATTTATATGGAATGCTTTGGTTTAAAAACCAGTTTTCTTCCCAGGAATGTTATTTTTGAAGTGTCACTCTGAACTCATGTATCACTGCTTGAAGATATTTTAAAATACATTTCCATGTTACCAGAAACCAAAGGGATGAAATAGCTAAAAATGGAGCTTGACATCTGCCATTCATGAACAGAGATAGTGAGACAGAGCTTTTCATCCATACCATGGTTAAAATCCAAAACAAGAAAAGAAACTAATCCAGCTTTGACCTAAGACATTATTTTAATAAGTAGTGCTGCATCACAAATGTGAGATTATATTTTGTGTGAAGCCTGCTATTAGGAAGAATCTATTTATGGTTGCCAATCTCTTCAGTAGGCTTCTGTTCATGAATGATTTCAAATACATTAAAAGATAAACTGTGTAATTAGAATTTGTGGAAATAGCTTTCAAGAGAAAGACACTGCTATTTTAGATGTTACCATAAAGAAATGGTATGTATTTTGCAAAACCTGTGTTCCCAGGGAGGTACAGACAACAGAGACCTTTCACTGAATAATGTATACATTTCTTTACATTTTAAATGGTTTATACAATCTAGTTTTCAAGGGAATTATTTTTATTTTTTTATTTTCATTTTTAATTTTTATTTTTATTTTTTAATTATTTAATATTAAAATTACAGTAATATTATTATACATTACATAATATATTATATATAATATATTATAGTAAAATAATATGGTATATTATATATTATATATAATATAATATATTGATAATAAAAATAAAATAATAATAATAATAAATATTTTTAATTATTTTAAAGCACCCTATAATAAAATACTTCATTGTCACAAGGACTCATTCTTAGTAAAAAGTAAGACTTCTGATAAAGGTTTTCATTTTAATGTTCAACACTAATATTCTAAAGTAAGCTGCTATCTGTTTTACCTGATCAATAGTGGAGTCAATCTTGCAAGATGTTACCTGAATCTTTGAAACACAAAGACATTGGAGGGCTTCCTCTGGCATGGCTGAATCAGGACTGTCCTTAGAAATACAGAGGGGATTCTCTTTTTTTTTGCATTCCAAGTAAATGCTAGGTTGAAAGGGCTGTTTGCAAAGCAATTGTTCATTACTGCATTTTATAGTCTTTATTCTTTTCCTCAGCAAATATTAATGATTTCCAAACAAGCAAAAAAAATGTAGCTATCTGGCATTTTTACAAAAAATCCTGTTAATAGAATAACCCTCGCCTCCAATATATCAAAATTGAGAAAGTTCATATCTGTCTTTTTTTTTTTTTTTTTAAATGGTTAAGGAACACTAAAAAATTCCATATTATATCCAAGTAGGGAATGGGAATTTTTGTAAACTGTTAATTTTACTGAACAGAAAAAAAGATACACTTGACTAGTGGAGTTGTATAGTCAACTAAATGTATGTTACATTCAGAAGTACAGTTTCAGTAGTAATTCAGAACATTATTAAGCTATAAACTAATTTGGAGCACTTGAAGGCAAAACTAGTTATTCACATTTTGTATTTTTAGATGAAAGCATATAATATCTTTAAAGTATTCACATTTTTCAAAAAGCTTAAGTTACTAAATTTCTAATGAGGTCATAAGTGGTGTATTGTCTTTGGTTGCTCAGAGAAAGCCACTCTTACAAGTGAACTCCTGTATTAGTTAATGTGTTTGGCATTGGTCCATTATGATGAAGACTCAGAAGTTCACAAACTGCTATTAATATGGCACATTAATTTCTCTCTGTCTTGGTGACAAAGAAGAACTAGAAGAAAAAAATGCATATTTATAGGAATTCACATAAGGACTCCTGAGTCTCATAGAGAAGTTACACATTTCAGAGCCAAGATCCTTCCCATTGTAAAACAAAAATAAAAAATTGAACTCTCCCCTGAGATTCAGAAGGTCTGTTGAGAAAACCATTTTTGTACTGGAGTTAAAACTGCAGAGTATATTCCACACATATGTCCTTGTTCTCCTAGACCCATGAAGATAACACAATGTACATCTCCTTGAGCTGTTAAACAGTTCAGGGTATTCGGTCTTTCTGAATAGGATAATGAAGAGAAAATCAATATTTTTCTACTTGAAGAACAATTAGTGTTTAAACTCTTTCCAGTAATCCAGCTAGCCAATGTCTACAAGGCTGCACAAGGAAAAAAACTTCCTTGCCCCAGAAAGTGAGCATCTTATGATATGAAGCTTGAGCTTCTATTAACCTTCATTTAATTTGCACAACTGTGGTGTTAGACATACTTCAAGTCTATCTATCCTACTGGACTCAACAATCTCTTGAAGAATGAATTACTCATTCACAGGCTGGTTTATATATTACAGGAGATAAACTTCCTTCTCCCCTCCCACCCCCAGAATTATTGTCCATTTGTTTAAAAACCCTTTGTTCTCCTGTGCTGCATTAGAGTACAGAGGATGCACCCAAACCAATCACTATAAACTTAGTAATTCTGCACATCTGAGTTAGCTCTTCTTGATCTTTTATTTCTATGCTTTGGAGTGACCCTAAATTTTATCTAACTTTAGGTACAAAATTATTTCCATTTCCATGCTGTAAGCCATGTCACATTTTCAAAGTGCTGCTTGTTAAGAGTCAGGGACTAATTAGATACATTACTGAACAACTAAGTGTTTTCTGGAGGAGAATGCAAAGTATTTATATTTATGTATATGTTGCTTCCTAAATGTATGTAAGCATCTAAAATGTTGACAACTATTCTGCACTGCACATTTTTGTTGAATTATTCACAATTACTCTTTTGCCTGTTTTTTCTTCAAAGCTTCCTACATGTTCAAAAGTCAGAATATCTGAAAAGTTTAGAACACTATTGTAAATGTACATTGGCTTTACATTGAACCAACTGGAGCTTCATCTGCCACTACAGAATATACATTTCTGTCTCTACATTAATCTTGATGATTGAATAATACAATAAAAATTTAAAAATAGTTATCATCCTTTTAGACATTTCTTCCTCTTTTTAATCTAATGATCACTTAATGAATAACATGATGTTAGCTGCAGTTCCTAAAAAGACCAAGTAAAGGCATTTCCACAAACATATGCCATGGTTGACTGCACATAATGGTCCACATTCCACAATTCCTCATCATGTCAGTATTAAAATATATGTGTCTATCATACTATTTGCTTTAAGTATCTAATCTGTTAGGAATTGAGACCTTCTAAACCTACAATGAAGAGCAATGTGCCCCTGCATCATGCTTGCAATGAGAACACTGCCTTAAAGTCTTCACTGACTATGCAGATAGCAGAGGTTCCTATGGTAGTTTCCTGGAAGAGACTATACCAGTAAAATTAGAATTGTTGCCAAAACATTAAAGTGGGAATCAGTAAACTTTAGAACTACCAGTCTGCCTTCTGGCCCTAGATAATTCTGCTTTCTCTGCAGAAGTACTGGCATACTACCAGGGAAAAACTCTTTTACAAAAATCCTATTTTATAAAAAGTACTATTAAAAACTTAACATTATTTTAGAAAACATTTTGCAATAATGAAAGCATAACCAGATACATTATACAAATTTTTCAAAGCATTTAAAGCTAAATTAATTCTATTCTCACTCAGACCACTGAACATAAAAGTAAGGTTATGCCATAACTGAGTGCTCTGTAACAGGGGGTGGGTGGGAGTGGGGGGGGGGTGAGGTGCAGGTGGGAGAAAGAGAGAAGGCTTAAGTGCAACATTAATCTTTTTGAGAAGCTGGAGACTATTAAAGATATTCTGTAAAGTAATACATTCTACTCCTTCAGCTGTTAGTCTATGCCATATATAATCAGATTTATTTATCATTGAATCAAGGAAAGTTTATGAGAACAAATTTAGGTAAGCTCATACCTTACAATACAAGAAAGCAGAAAAGTTACAGGGCTTGGAGTCTCAACAGAGGTTAAATGCATTCTACAATCTCAGGGTAAAAAGGTCTATATTGCTTTACACCACCTGGCAATGTAAAGCCTTATATTTAATATTTATCCATATCAATAGCACTTACTTTCTTCTGAATCTTTACAAGAATGAAGCAAAATTCTGAGTCTTACAAGATCACATCTCTAAAGTCTGAGATAATTTCCAGCAGTTTGTTTAGTTATTACAAAACATCCTCCTGAAATATTCCAGTTATTATAATATTTACACACTAAATCAGTCAAGAGGCATCTTTGCAAGTAGGAACTTGTCCTATATCCTCTATGCTTTACCAACAATTCAAAGGAAATATGGAAAGATGCAGTTATTATGGAAAGTGTGCAAGGATGAAATAATCTAAGTTAATATTTACTTTATATCAGTTCAATCTTTCTAACTTACTGAAGCTCGATCTTATTGCATCTGGCAGCCCAAAATAGATAAAAGTATAGAAGAACCAGTCATCTAGCCCTTTCTTATTAGAGTAGTGCCAGAAGAGAAAACAATTACAGCAGCTGTCATATTTATTAAGCCATGAGCTCATAGTATCCAAGACAGTATTTTCTTCTATATAGGGGACAAAAAAACCCAAAAAGTACAGCATTTACATGGCACAAATCTTCACAAATGGGCAGGTTGTCCCTTCAAATAGGACAGACTGTTAATGTATGAGATAAAGAGGTAGAAGTTAATCTGCTTTAACAATGTGCAAGAACACTATAAGGTGGTACAGACTGTGGGCCTGAATTGCTGGGGGTGGGGGGTTGGGGGGTGGGGATGTGCGGAGCAATTTCAAGAGAAGACAACTACTCAGCATCCATTTACATAGAAGAATGTGCTCTGGAGAGTCACAAGCCATACCTCTTCATAGCAGGGGAGTGTGACCATCCTCAGCATTTTAGAATGGGCCCTTTACGAACCCCGCACAGACTGGCCAAGGGTGCACCAAATATTAATCAGCCGAAACCCATAACAAGCATCAGAAGCTCATCCAGACTTCTCTGCAGCATAGATGCTCTGAACCCAAATACAACACAGCTAATAGCGAGCAGGGTGGAAGGAAAAACAAAACTCCTGTGGATCTCAGGGCTTCGTTTCCTATTCCAGTGTTCATTGCAACACACACATTTCAAGCAACAGCTTAAAAATAACTAGTGAGGCTAGGGCCTGTCATAAAGCACATAAGATACTTAACTCATACCAGTGGAGATACAGTACAAAATCACCTGAGGATCTCTGCTACTGAAGTGCTCCCTACCCCCAGATCCTATAAGAAATCTGTAACAGAGCAGGCACTGTAACCTAGCTTTGAGTTCATATTCTTTTGTTCAGAGAGTAAAACTGCATCTTAATTTATAAGCTGCAATGCAGCTTTTGCAAGTAAAATAGCAGCAGCAAGAGTAGAGTGGTAAATGAGGCCAATTTTTGATGTACAATTGGTTTAATATCAGCTTTCTTAAGCAACTGCAATTTTGAATATTCAGCATGTAAGCAATCAGTGTTGCTGTTAATTCTTCAGAGATAGGTCCTTTCTGTAGCAAAGGAACAACGCACCATCTGTGTGTAAGCTTGACGCTAATTGCTAGTACAACAAACATTACAGTTGATTATCCAGACTTAAAAATTATAATAAATACAAGTAAAATTGAAGACAACCTTCTCTCTCTTTCTCACATACACACAACCTAATAAAAGATGGATTATTTAATATGGAACAAAACATTGTTTTTTGAACACAATTGGTCACAAGTACCTTGAAGAAACTCAGTGTGTAATTGATCCCTATAATCCCTCCCTGATTATAGCCAGTGATCATGACAGTATTTGAAGAGCAACAGATTTTGTTTCAGGCTGTGAGAAATCAAAAGCAGAATATGATAAATCCTTTTCATGGAAAATAAATTTTGAATGCATTTAAGAAGATGGGCGGGGGGGAGCACGGTTTGAAACCACAAGATTTTTGAATTTTCAAGTCTGACACTATTATTTTTCTGGTGTGAAAAAAACCCCAAGAGTTAAATTTTTGTACTGTCAGGTTTTGGTTGTTTTGGTAAAGTATATATGGTCAGGTCTTAGCTTTAAGTGCTGGCATATATAATCACCCACACTGCCTAACTGCTGGCCTTCTCTTTGGCACGGGAGCACACCAAATTAGCACCTTCCCAGATACCATCTGTAGACAGACTGGGAAACTGCAGGGACCAAGGACTTTTGTCTGCTGCCTTTCTGGAGATTACCTGTTTTTTAAGGGAAGTGAGTTAAAATGTGAGGACACGTTATGATTTCACTGAAAAAAGAAGTTGTTTGGAAAGGCTCCTCAAACCCACCACTACTCAAAGTGAATCGCTGGCATCAAAGTCAGTCTCAGTTAAGACAGGGAAATATGAACTGAGCTGAATGAAGAGAGAAAACTTTCTTAGTGTAAGTAGATGAAGTATAGTTTGTTCTTTCTTTTTCTACATCTGTAACAGACATTTGTAACGCCTGTCTGGTTTTATAGGCTGTCAACATTTTTTTGCATTAGGAACACTGAGAGTTAACTTAGTCCAAGTGTGATTTCAGATGCCTGGTTAACAACAATGTACTTCTTCCTCAAATCTATAAATCAAGACTCTGGAACATTTCAGTATAGCAAAGGGCTACAGCTTCCTATTATTCAATGCATCCAAAGGGTAGCAGCGCTTAAGACATATGGGCCAGGTGAAGAAGTGGTGTCACTGGGGCTAGGGTGGCAGATGCATCCCCCAGGGACTGCTGTTGACATGGAAAGGTCTTTGGCATGCAGTAAAATATGAAGATGCACAAACAAACCCCATGAAATGCAGTCTGGAAAGGGTACACACAAAAATGTTAGCACGCCACTTGCTGTCAGGGCCAGAAAATTAATTCTAGCCAACTTAGTTTACTATAGGGATTGTAGCCTCATTGTAGTCAAAAACCACTGAAAAAGTTAACTGAACAGCTAAAAGTATTCAATTAAGAAAAGTATGAAGTCAGCCTCAAAATTAAAGCCCCTAAATACTATTAAACTATCAGGTATTATGCTAGTCAAATTCTGCATTATATGATTTGGTCACTGTCATTAATATTCAACATAATTCATTTATCATTAGTGATATTCAAATATGGATAGAAGAATTTAATACTAATGTTAGTGTGGTAAATATTTTCCATTGACATTGGAAAATAGGGCTGAGAAATACTACAATTTTTGAGTAAAATATAGGAAAACATCCATTTAAAAAAGGGGCGGATATTTTCTTTTCTACTGTCTGTAGATTCAAGCAATCTATTTTCACCTTTGTGAGCACCTAGAAAAATGAGACGTAATTTAGCATCCCCAAATATTTGAACAGGACATTGTAAATAGGTTATAATGTCAAAAAGAGTTATAGGATAAGGGAAAGATTTTCAGAGGCACAATGGGCATTGTATAACTAATCACTCTGCATACCTTCAACGCTCACTACTAATTTGTCATCCCAAGCCTACCCAGATCAGAGCACATTTTTGTTATTTGGGGTCTGCAGTTTGTGACAATGACAGACCACTCAATAAATGTTTGATGGATCAGTTTAATTTCTAATGCAGCGTAAGTACTGTTTTCTCTGAACAATGCTCTCTGTCAAGGTCTGAAAATACAGGTCAGCAATCTCACCACACCTAGGCTATAGAAGATAAGATATTAGATCAAGCAAAGTCATACAGAACCTTTGAGCTACCAGCTTCTCAGAAAAAAATACAGCAAATGAACTTAAAGAATGGGGGGAAAAATCTTTTTGATGTATCCTTACAGTAAGTAAAGTTAGCATGGTTCTCCATTCTCTCTTCAGAAATCACTGGTTGCAGTGGGGTCATTGTTGCATTGTCAGTAAGAAATAATATTCAGAAATCTGTTCCCATGGGTATCTTCATCAAGGCCCTTTCTTTGATCCTAACAATTTCCTGCTTAGTATTTTTGCATAGTTTCAGTCCACAAATGGAGAGCTGCTCTCACATTTTATTCATTAATAAGTTATCACCCTTTCAATCTCATGAGCCATCTATGAAGCGGTTTCAGATATATTTTTCTTCCCTTTCTTATTGTCTCCTCCATCGTGAGGGTGAGGTACCACACTGAGGCTGTATGGTATCTCAGATCACCTGTAAGAATAAGGAAGCTGTGCAATACTAACTAAGAAAAATTTTCCATTACAATATTGTCAGTATTGTCAATACCTTCAGCAAAAATAAAATAGATAAATAAATGAAAAAAAACCCAACCCCGCAAAAAAAAAAAACAAAACAAAAAAAAAAAAAACCAAACACCACAACCCAACAAAAAAAAAAAAAAACAACCCTACAATATTCTTCCAGTGTGGTAACATTATCTATTTTTAGTCTCCAAGAAAAATTGGTCTTTTTCTGTTACTCTTTCCTGGAAGGATTCAGATAGTAAATTTAAAACTCACCTGGTATTATTACAGCTTCTGCCTCAATAATATGGCATAACTGCTTTCCCAGGACTCAAAACATGATTTCTGCAGCTAAGATAATATCATGTTGTCTCTTTCATATTAGTGGCTGTAGGGTTGTTCAGCAGAAGTGCATTTGAGTCAATAGGCAATTTCATGCATTGTAAGATGTTACCGATAAATGGATTGTCCTACAACAGACATAGCCTGAAGTGTATAAATGAGGTATGATTTCTGTATCTGCAACTCACCCATCAGTATCTGTTTTTAAAATCTCTATATGGCACGGGTTATTATTGTAATAATTTCTTCTTTAGCTATATTTAGCTAAGAGTTAAAGGCAACACACGTACTTCATCTCTAGCACAACTAGACAACCACCCATTGATTTATGCATTTCCTTTAGATTCAGTTAAAAATAAAAATGTGTTTGAACTAATAGTTTATTTCTCCAGGTGCTGAAAATTGGCAGTAAATCAAAATTCACCTAAAGCTCAAATCTTTTCATAGTACTGGCTATGTTTGGGGGATAACGTATGATTTCCGAGCTTCTGAAACAGTACTTTTATGAGAACAGGATTGGGTCCTGCTGCAGTATGTGGAAAATAATTTGGTTTTAAGTAAGCTCTTGTTCTAAAAACCCCTAATAATCAGACAAATGATTCAGAAATTATTCAACCTGTCACAGCATAAACTTGTTATAATGCAACATATTCCCAAACTGTAGCAAATCTTTCTGTTTTAATTGGAACTTGAATCACCTTGACCTTTCCTAGCACAGAGCAGAGTGCCCCTCTGAACCAACAGCAGCATCTGCATCCTCATTCCATTTTAATCAGAGCTCAATTTGGATTTCTATGTCTCGGCAATCAGTGCATTGCAGAGCAAGGAAACTGCAGAAATAAATGAGATGTTGCCTTGTTCCAGCTGATTAAAACACGAATCAAGGTGACTTTTAGGTGACACTACAAGTTGTCAGAACAGTGGTGTACTTTATGAAGGAAAAAAATGTGTGAGGGATGTTTATTTCCCCTATCTGAGATAAGTGACAGAATGAAATGAGAGCACTGGTGTGTCCATGAAAATATATCAGTGTTTAAAGAATCCTATTATTAGACACAGTGGAAACTACATCTTGGATAAGCCTCCCATACTGTGGGTAATTATCACAAGCCAGAATGCTAATTGCTTTTCGATCTGCTCCGTGCCTCCAATGAGTCTTGTTGAGGGCTACTGGGGCTGTACCAGACACTAACACTTAATGAGACAAAGTTTATCAGAGTACAACATCAGCTATTACTAAGTGAAGAACAGAAAAAACACATCTAAAATGAAAAAAAAAAGAAGAAAAACAGGAGAGGAAACCATGGAACAGCAAGAAATAGAGTAAAAATTGTTTAAATTATATTATTTTGTTTAAGAACTATCAAGGGTAGGATTTTACATATTTCTTCACTTTCTTCAGTGAAAAGTGAAAAAAAAAAAAAATTACATTGGAATCTATCTTCTGGATTATTTACCATGTCTTCCATGGTAAATTTTAGTTTACCCCCTGAGATTCCAGAAATATGTGGGATGGGGAATACACCTTTTGCAGAAAGCCTAACCCAATAAAAATGACCTTTCCAAAGAAAAGTGGGAACATTCCCATATTTCTCCATCTTACAATATTTGCTTTCTTATAATTAGGTCTTCTCCATATAAACCCATCAGTCATGAATTCAAAGAACAAGGTAGGCAATTTTCACAGGAAGTTTTCCAAGTATCATTAAAACACAAGATATATTAACTGCTTTAAAGACCAAACAATGAAGTCAAAAAGGTTTTACTGAAAGTCTGAAGGAGAAGGAGAAAGAACACAGAGGTCAACACTTCCACTCCTATATTAAATGCAGCAGCATTCTCCCCTATAAAACAAAGCTAATGTCTCTGCAAAAAGGCAACGACAACAAAATCATGGCTGCACCAGAAGTTATTTATTGCACTGATACATACTTTTTTTCACCTCTTCTCCTAATCTCTGGTTTATACAGGGTAAGAAGAAATAATTATATTGAGGAAGCAAAGAAGCCTTTGCCTTTGGTTTGGCAAAAACCTGTCAGTTCTCTGTGCTGACAGTTTCAAGTGCAGAAGTCAAAAAAGCAACAGAGAACACAAGACTAGTAAGGTAAGGACTTCAACAACAGTAACATTAAATATGAGTCACAACACTTCTGAAGATGGAAGCAAACCTGAGTAGATCAAGTGAGAAGATTGTATTACAAAAATTGAATGTAGATGTAATTCTACATGCATGTATGTGTCTTAACTTACCATTTAAAACAGTAAGACAGAATGCCCCAGAACAATGGTTTTAAATTTACTGTTCATAAAGTCTTTAAGTCCTAGTGGTTCACACAAGCTGCTGAAGAAAAGCTAGCCTATTGTCAGTACGCTGCTTTGAGCCTATAGGTCTCTGGACATAAAAAGAAAAACTTTTAAGGGTCTAATCCAGAAAAAACAGAACAGTAACTCACAGAAACCACTGATTTACATGTAGCAAATAAACGTTAAACATTCTCTGTTTCACTTGTAAATATAACTGTAACCACATAATTTTATAGACCCTAACCCCTGTTTCTCATAATAGGTGCAATTTTTTTTTTCTAATAGGCATTTTTAAGGCCTGAATCATTTGCCTTAACCTTACATGGCTCCATCTCTAGGGCAATCTCATCCTTCCTCAGAAAAGGTGACCTACTTCCGAGATGAGATCTAACAATTGGGTTATTCAGTGACAATACTGTTTTTCTTCTCTTTTGCTATTCCTTAGAATAGTCTATTTGCCCTAAAAACCCCTTGCCCTCGTTCTCTAACTCTTTTGATTCAAGTAAACTTTTGACAACTTGTCTTAATATCAAATGTTGTGGCAAGTAAGGTAAATATGCTTCAGCAGTGAATATAACATTATTATCTGAATTCTCAGTACAATCAGTCAACAAAAATATTTCATTTCATACATCATTTACCACTTCTACAGAAATTGCAGAAGATACTGTGAATGAATTCTAAAGTTAAAATTTCGTAGTGGCATGAGATGCATGACGCATGTGTAGGATTACCTTTCACCAGTTCTTTCTGCCTCTCATCATTGTGATCCATGTCTGCTCTTAGGGATAAAACTTTGGAACAAAACCTACATAAATCCCACAGAAAGGAGAAAGAAAACATTCAGGGAGACAAGATGGTTACATGGTACATCTTTATCCAGTGTATGACAAACTCTATTTCATGAAATCATGACAGGAATTTGGTAAAACAACATTTGAACACTGTTTTAAAAAAAAAAGCAAACTTCCTCTGCTTGGTAAACCTTCCTCTGCTTGGTAGAAACCCTGCAATAAGGGTATGACTTCAGCCAAAACATTAGCTATCTGTTCTATCTTTCTTCCCCCATTTAATTCTTTTTTTGAAATAAAAGGTAACCAACAGTATGACTGAAAGGTGACAGAGAGACTTTTGAAGACAGGTACCACCCTGCAACAAGAGTCTGTGAAGTTTAGAAACCCTCTCACCAAGGAACTAATCTCAGTTTGATGGGAGCTGTTTTCATGTGGCTACTCTCTAATTGTGCCGACCACAGCACCAGAGAGATTATGTATCTGCTCAAAATGGAAATACCAAGTCAGAAGAAAAAGGTGGTTTTCTCTATCTCCCCTGTGTTCCTCCCTTGTTTTTCAAGCAAAATATAAAACAGAAGTGGTATTTTTTTATATCAGGGGAGATATCTTTTGATGTCAGGGAAAATTACAATTCTGCTGAATTCTGAATGCATATTTTATTTTGCCAGATCCCTGTACATATTTGTCTTGGAGAAACTCATATCAGCACCTAAGAATTATAACAGGTTTTTGGTGGGTTTGGGGTTTGAGTTGTTTTTAATAACTAGATTATATTGTGATCATGCTGTTCTTTTGGTAGCTATGGCTGTATCTCTGGCTTGTGTTGTGGACTGCTGTCCAAAAGTTGTGGGTTAACCCCAGCCCCACTCAGCTTCTCCCTCAATCCTCCTCAGTGGGATGGGGGAGAGAACTGGAAGCATAAAAGTGAGAAAACTCCTGAGCTGAGATAAAAATAGCTTAATAGGGAAAGCAAAAGCCGTGCAGGCAAGCAAAACACATGCACTACATATTATGTGTGTTTCTTTAGCCTGCATAAATTACAAGGGGAGTAGTGCAGTAACAATATGTGTCTAGCAGTTGTTCTCTTCCTCCTTGTACTCCATAAAGTAAGGTATAAATACTGTGCGCTCTTGCTCAGGATCTCCCTCAGGATTTCAGGTAATATTTCTGTCACATAAAATGTTTATGTGTGCTACAGAAACTGTTACTACTGTGTAAAAATTGCAGCATGAGAAAGTGAACGAACTCAAGGAAATGCTAAGAAAAATCTTTTAATGCAACAAAACATTGTCCCTTATTGTCTGCTATTTATTAACTACTGCCATAATTGATAAATACCCACAATGTAGTTTCCATGATCCAAATTTTGTGTACTTAAGATCAGCTGCTTTATTCAAAATTTTCTATACTGCATCAGGACAAAGGTCTGTTGAGATAAGGATTGCAATAGAAATGAATTTGTAGGGAAATGGTGTGGGAAGCAGAGCAAGCAAAGCCATTTCCCCATTCTGTATCTACCACAGATCTTTTCCTTCCTCTTTTCCATAAATTTCCATACAGAAAATGTTCCAAAATACGTACCTGTTAGAATTCTCACAAAATGCATTGGCCTGCATCATAAAGAAGGTAAGAATCAAAGCTCACATCGATCCCTTCCGATCTATGAATGTGACACTTAGATGCATTTATCTTGAAGAGATTGCTTGAATAACTACTATTCTCCCTTTTAAAAGGTATTTGTCAATGCTGGTACTGGTGACCATAAATACATGAGGGGTATTAGTAAGGCAATACAGTTTTTCCAATTATGCTGTTTTTACCTCTCAATATTTGTTTTTTGAACACCACAAGGCCCTAAAACAAGGTAGAAAGACATCATACACAAACTGCATGAGGGGGAAAGGGAGGGCAAGACTGCAATGGCTGAAACTTTGTGATTTATTTCTGAATTTGCACTATCCTTAACTATCTGGAATGAAGAAATCAGAGGTCTGGAATGAATTTAAAGATTTTGGCAACTTTGGGTGTGTGTGTGTGTGTGTGTGTGTGTAAATTAGCAGTTAGTATACATATTTTAAGGAAAAATTTCAAGGATACACAAAAAGTTTGCCCAATTTTCCTCTTTTTGGTCATCTGTTAAATATGATACATTATTATGTCCCTTTGCTTAAGGAAGCCAGTGTTTTGAAGAACCACAGAGACTGAATTTTGCTACTGTGACCAGATCTACCTACATCAGGGGCCATGCAGCCCGCTGCAGTAAGTTAGAGTAGTTCAGTGTATTTCAACACAAGCGCTCTTTTCTGCAGCATCTCCTAAGATGACCCAGAACCGAGGACTTTATAGCCCAAACTAATATTGTGGAATTCTCTGTCCATGAAAGCATAAACTCTAAAGTTCCCATATAAGCATTTATTCTGCATTTTTAAAAACATTTGAAGTGGGACAAATTATGAGCTAATATGGACAAGCATGAGCAATTATCAAGGTTAAAAAAATGAAGGGAAAAGTAAACTAGCATAACTTTGAACTTTATATGTCATGAAATCGTTGCTGCTTTCAGAATTTATAACATTTTGAAATGGAAGATGATATCTCTTTTTACACTTGCTTTTTTAATTCTCTCCAATGTCCAAGTTTACAAAGGTTAGATGCCAGTACGATCTAGAATAAGACCATTTGTGACTAATTTTGAAAGGTTACTGAGAGGGAAATCTGATGTGTGAGAAGCCTCAGGGAATGCAGCTGACTCTTATTGTTTTCTAATAGATCTGATATCCCAATGAAAGACAAAATTGCTGAATTCTTGCCTGGGTTTCCAGACAACATATCAGAAGATCAAAGCAGTCAAATTAAGAACACATTTGTCCCTCCCTGTAGTGTGACAATTTTTTGTCAAAATCTGATGCTTGTCAGGGATGCTATGAACACTACCTGGATAATATAAACAAAATAAATAAAAAATAATGTGTGTTTATTCCCTACAACCACAGAAAACTGTTCAACCTTCACAAACCTTGCTTAATAAAATAGACAGGATATTGCAGTAGAACAACAAGGTCAAAATTGACATTCATTACAATATTTCTGGAATTTTCTACCCTTCTATGATCAGGCTGTACCAATAATCAGGGTTAACCTGAGGAAGAGAAAGTGTTACCCAGGTGTCTGAAATAGCACGATCCAGTCCCATAAAGGGCTTTGAATATTAAAGTTAAAATCCTCACTGGGGTCCCTGTGTGCCCCCAGAACAGAGTACAAAAGACTTTGAGGACGTATTCACAGTAACCTGACTTGCTAAATAATGGGGCTGCTGTGCTTTGTACACGGCAGTTTCCCAGGGAATGTATATCATTCAAAAGGTACGAACCAAAGCAATCAAGCTTAGTATATTTGGGCTTCAGGAGTCTAATGCTGTGCAGTGCTAATCAAGATTGTGAGGAAATTTTCAGATGAATAATTTATTTACCCAAAGTGGAAGTGAAAGTCTTCTGAACTATTTCTGAATAGAGAGACCTACTCACAGAAGAAATGCAGTAATAAAATACCTGCTAATTCATGTTTCATTTGGGTCAAATGAGATCCTTTGTGTGACTTGCACAAAAAAAAAAAAACCCAACAACAAAAAAACCCACACCCACAACACACCAAAAAAAACCACACAAAAGAAACCACAAACCAACCCCCTCAAAAAGAAGCAGCTACATTTTTTATTGCAGCCACCAAACCATGCACACATGCACAATTGACATCTGGCGACTTGCTATAAAATGCTATAAAACACATATACTTTGTACTGTTGGTAAGAACAGATATCTAAAAAACACTGTGCAGTCCAGACTAGCAGCATGTACCTACAATTTCATAGAATCATAGAAACATTTAGGTTGAAAACCACCTTTGAGATCAAGTCCAACCATTAACCCAGGACTGTCAAGTCCATCACTAAACCATGTCCCCAAGCACCACATCTATGTGTTTTTTAAACACCTCCAGGGGTGGTTATTCCACCACCTCCCTGGGCAGCCTGTTCCAGTGTTTGACCACCCTTTCAGCGAAGAAATTTTGCCTAATATCCAATCTAAACCTCCCCTGGTATAACCTCAGACATTTTCCTTTTGTCCTTTCACTAGTTATTTGGGAGACCTAACTCCACCTGCCTACAACCTTTCAAGTAGTTGTAGAGAGCAATAAGATCTCCCTAAGTCTTTTCTTGTCCAGACTATAAAGAACCCCAGTTTCCTCAGCTGCTCATTGTAAGGCTTGTCCTCCACATCCTTCACCAGCTTTGTTGCTCTTCTTCGGATGTACTTTAGCACCTCTACATCACTTTTGAGATGAGGGGCCCAAAACTGAACACAGCATTCGAGGTGCAGCCTCACCAGTGCCGAGTACAGGGGGTGGGTGAGTCACTGCCCTTTTCCTGCTGGCCACACTGTTTGAGAAAAGCCAGGGTGCTGTTGGCCTTTTTGACCACCTGGACACACTTCTGGCTCATGTTCATCTGCCTGTCAGCCAGCAGCCCCAGGGCCTTTTCCCCTGGGCACTTTCCAGCCACTCTGCCCCAGGCCTGTAGCGCTGCGAGGGGTTGTTGTGACCCAAGGGCAGGACCTGGCAATTCTCCTTATTTAGAAATTGAAGGGCTTTGATGTAGAGATCTTCTGTCCAATTGTTTTTCTGCTCAAATACCATCATCTCCAGCCAGTCCTCCATTCAGTTTCAATGAAGTTGCAGATTCTACTGTAACTTTGGGAAAACTGGGACAAGCTATACCTATACTTGATCTAGGGGATATACAGGGGTTACAACTGTACAGAAAACATGGAAACTTGCATTCTCTTACATCATCTCACAACAGTGCCCTACAAATCAGGAACAATGGAGAAGACTTACTTCAAGAAGAAGAAATATTGCCCAAAATTAAATGCATTGCTGTTCTCTTCCAGAGGAATCACATAGAATTTTGAAACTCATAATTCTTAAAGTTTTTAGGAATGTTGTTGCCACACCGCCTTTTCTCCTCCATCATAAAGAACACATTTTTAGTAAAACTTAGAGAAATTTTTAACTAATTATTCAAATTGATATACCATAAGAAGTGTTACCTTTAAATTTCAAGTATCAATTTGGGCAGAGAAAAAAAAAAAGTGATGGTACTTCAAGAATATAGGGACATGTTAACCTCTTGGTTTAATTACAATTTCATAAGTTACACAAATTTTCATAATTATGAGATCTTCGTAAGTATCTACTTTGGCCATCTAGGACTCTAGACTGGAAATGCAAGGTTATGTCAAGCTCCTCTTCTCACTGTGCCAAAATGTTTCTTTCATTATGCCTGTCAGACAGTCCAGCAGAGAATGAAATCCCCAGACTTTTGATCTCTAATCTTTAAAAGTAAATAATTTTTGTTAATACATTTAAATTATTTTGGGTAATGCATCATTTTGGAAAAGGCTGGAACTTCTTTCTATTATCCTTTGTTATATGAGGAATTTAAAATTACAGAAATAAAGTAGCCGTTTATTTTCATGTAGTTTCTTTTATCAACCTAACCATATTTGAGTTTTCACCTTCTGTCTGCCATTTCAGCAACACAAAGGAGTTCGGGACAAGCCATTTTACTTACAGTTATATTTAGACTAAGAGGAAGATAGATTAATTTGAGAACAATCTGAATTGTTTATTTTGAAGACTGGAAATAATAACTTCATGCTAAGTGTGAGGATATACTTCATTAACCTTCCTGAAAGCTGAAATGCACCCACAGCTCACAAAACAGAGAGAGTGAAAGAGCAGAGAACTGAATCTCATTTCTCTGATTCCTGCAAACGTTTTCTGAGTGGCCATGTTGCTTCTGCTGAGAAAGGCTTCAAATCTGAGCATGTCATCTAACCAGGTTACTTGGTGAGATTAAATAAAACCCACAGTAGGCTAATTGTTTCCCAGCCAGGCTTGAATCAGACCAAGATATCACCTAGTAAGGAGTTTTGTTAAGCTGACTAATCATACAGACAGGCTGTAGCAAGCAGCAGTCTCAACTGTAGTGCATGAAGAATTATCAGTTCCCTTTAAACATAAAAGATAAAAAAGAATAACCACAGATTATCATGTTGTTTTTCAGTAATGCATGTGGTATATAAGTCATTAATATGTTTCCAGATGGCACAATGGTTACATTTTAGCATCTTAGATGCGGCATGGAAAGCTTTTTTGGGTGAGGGTTTGGACTCCATCGCTCACTTGGATGTCTGATTGCTGATACAAAGAGACAGAACAAAATGAAATTAAGAGGCATGATTCAACACAGTGTGCCACCATAGGGAATTTATATTTATACTGAGTCATAATTCTAATTTTTGTGCTGTACAGAATTCCAGGACATACTGCCAAAGAAAGCCTCGACCACAGTACTACCAGGGTGGGTGCAAGCCTGAATGCTACAGAAAGTTCCAGCTGCAGAAAACAGCACATTCTTTCTGTGTAAAGGATCTGTGAGTCTATATTTCAGATTCTTAAGAACTTTAAATAAAGATTGATATAAAACTGCTGTATCTAGGCAAAATATTTTGTGTGCGGTAATATGCACTGTGAGCTGCAGACCTATTTCTTCACTTGTCTTTTTCCACAGCTTCCAAAGCATCTATTTTTTTTCGCCCTGCGAAAATACACTAATGCTGAAAGACTTGGAAATTAAGTTTACCAGATTTTGACATATGGCTTCAGAATTCAGGGGTATAGCTTTCAACATATATTTCACTTTCTGTATTGAATGCGCCAATAGGAATCTGAGTAGAGATTTTTTTGTTTCCCTAGTTTGTTTTTAGAAAGAAATAATGATTTGGGAATTTTATTTTCTATCAGTCAGAAATATTCTTTTTGGTTATGAACTGTTAACTAGAGATGCTAAATTTTGAGAGTCTAGTCAAAGCTTTTGGCCCTTGAGGTTCCTTGCCATTTATCCAGATTAAGGCATTGGTAGTAGGGCAGAATGTAGGACAAAAAAAACATTAATAAAAAGAAAATTTACATTTTAAAAATCTAATAAAGAAACAAGATACGCTGCACTTCAGGGGGTGGCTGGAATCATAGGCAGAAGAGAAGCAGCAACAACTAAAGTTGTTTAGTTAAAAAGCACTTGTAAGAAATAAAGACCAGAAGAATAAGCTCACCAACTACATCTTCCTGGAAACACAAAATGTTGCTCCCAATCATGCAATGACTTGACAGGAGCTCATGTCATCACAGCCAAAAGATGCAGTGGTCATGTAGATACATGAGAAAAGTTTATGTTACTCCGGAGTTCTCACACAGTTATTGTTGCTAGCTAAATATTACCTGGTCTACTTCTCACCAAAAATCAGCAGAGGGCTTGGCAATGCTAATTAGCACACTGAAGAGAATGAGTTTTACATGATACTACATAATTATTTTAAGCAGCTGGCAACATTAATCTAGATATTATTTGCTAATAAACTAGTTTTCTTGGTTATGATTTTTCATTGAATTAATTCCATTGCGGTTTGTACACAGTTAGTTAAAGAGGACAAAAGATAATTGTATCTGTAAGTCTTACTTTTCAAGGCACCTGTAAGATGGTCATTCAACATGCCTAGTGTGCATGTTATTGAGACAATAGAAGGACTGAATCTAAAGAAATATTGGTTAAACTTTAATTTTAGTTTGTCTTACTTTGCTAATTTTGAAAAATGGTTATGCAGAACTAAAGCAAAGTGCAGGTCCCCATTTTAATTATTCAGGTAATTAGAAAACTACCATGATCTGAGATGAACACTACCTAGTGTTTATCTTCTCACAGCTTAAAAGAACAACTTCAAGTAATGCAATTACATAAAAACCAGGATAAGAAAAGAAGTTTCTATTAATATGCAAAGCTATTAATTTTTGTTTTAGCTGTTCCACAGCTACGAACAACCATTTACTGATATGTTATGAAGCCAAAGAAACCTGCACAATTTAGTTACAGTAATTTATTAAATAGTTCAGAGGAGATTTAGGCATGGTTTGTGAACTTACTAACTTCCACTGACAGCTAAAAAGAGTACATCAGTATGCCTTCATTTGATGACCACCATAAAGTTGTGGAGACTGGATTAAATCTAAAGCTCCTCAGCCTTACTTAATAGTGATATGAAAACCTTAAGGTTGTTCTTATATCATACCATGCATATTTGTAAGAGAAAGAAAAACATACTATAATTAAATAAATAATTTATTTTAAAATATTTTCTTTTTTCTTTTTTTTTAGCTTAAAGTAAAATTCTGTGAATTCATTTAAATTGATAGTATGGGCAGATGTAGTAGAGACAAAAATCAGTTGTATTATCCAACTGGTTTTAGTACTTATTCAAGTTATCTAGAATTAAAAACAATAGCAAACAATATAAAATTTCCTATTAACTTCATCCACTTCCTTTCTGACTAAAGTCAAAGTATGAAGTGTTCATACTTCATATAGAAGCCTTGGCCTAACCTCAGCCAGTAGCTTTGCCTGTGAGCCACTCAGTCACTCCTGCTTAGTGAGATGGGTGAGAAAATGGGAAGAGTAACAGAAAACTCATAATAATAAATAAACTTTAATAGGTAAAGCAAAGCAAAATAAGGAATTCATTTACTGCTTCCCATTGGCAGGCAGATGTTTAGCCATCCCCAGAAAACCAAGGCTCTATCCTGTGGAACTGTTACTTGGGAAGACAAATGCCATCACTCCAAATGCCACCACCACCACCCATCCCCACTTCCTCCTTCTTCACCCAGCTTTTACTCCTAAACACAACCTCTTATGGTGTCCGTCAGGTCAGTTGTGGTCAGCTGTCCCAGCTGTGCCCCCTCCCAACTTTTTGTGCACCCCCAGCCCACTGGCTGGTAGGGTGAGAAGTAGAAAAGGCCTTGGCTCTGTGTAAGCACTGCTCAGCGATGAATAAAACTTCCCCGTGTTATCAATGCTGTTATGGTCACAAATCCGAAACACAGCACCATATGAACCGCTATGAAAAAAAACCACTTTATCCCAGCTAAGACCAGTATAGAACTTCACTAAAAATGGAGTATAATTCATGTCCACAGATCCAAATTTAACTGTTTTTATAAAAATGTAGTGGCAGATTTGCTATGAGCCATTTTAAAGATTCTGAGGTGAAAGGTGAGCCTAGGAAATAAAAAATGGTTTGGCTTATACATTGTTTTAAAACCAATCCATCAGTATAAGTTTTTTATAAGTTTTCCCAACTATGTTGCACTCAAATAAAAGGAAAAGGTAACAAGAAATGCTGAACATAGGTATTATGAAGAAAATAAAAAGTAGTATTAAAAAAATAATTAAAAATTTTGCAGAAGAGAAAGCATATAAAATATACGAAATGGCCAACTCCAGTGTGATGTGAACAGAACACCTAACCATGCTGGCAAATTCATGATGTTCCTCAGGTGCTGAATATTTCTTAATAAGGTATATTAAGCTGAAGTACAAAACAGAGATAGTAGAAAGTATGGTTCATAAGTCCACATTAATAGGGGTACACTGAGTGAAGAGGACACACTGAAATACTTTAAGAAATTATTTTATGAAATCAAACTAATTCATGTGCACTCTTTTTTATATTACAATAAGGCCATTGTCAATTATTATATATTTTTAATATTCAGCAAGGTCAGCAACTTGCCTTCTACTTATTGTAGCTACTCTTTTGTGCTGCATAACAATTTGTATCCAAAGAATTCAACATCATTGTGGAGCTCTTACTGTAAGAATTTTGAATATGTTACCTCTCTCTGTTGCCATTAATCTTTTAATTGCCTGAAAATGTTTCAGCAGAAAGAGGTGGTCAATTAATACAGTCTGTGTCTACTGTCTGTGCTTGCCAATAGCTTTCCTTTTGAAACGTCATTGCGTGAAAATAGTTTTAGTGATTCTTTTTTAGGATTTACAGTGCCTCCATCAAAACACTGGTATTTTCAGTAGTAAGACCAGTTCATCTTTGTTGTGGCTTTTTTTTTTTTTATTTTGCTACTCCGAAAAAAGTTAGTTCCTCCTTTCATTTGGTTTTTGTTTCTTTCCCAGCACCTAACGCACATTCACCATGGATTCTTCAGTCCCTTCTGAGTGCCTGAGACATTAAAATCAAGGAGTGCAGTTCTCACTTCTTGTGACCTATGTCACAGACAAGTTATTTTCTCAGGAATGTGGTGTATCTTGACCAGCAAAAATTACCCTTATTAAGCCCCTAGTGGTTTCATAGACTCAAATTCAGTCTGGAAGTAACATATGTGAACAGCAATAGCAGCAAAAGACCATAAGGAAGAAGTACAGCCTATACTGCAATGCAGTTAGGTTTTGTGGTAATAAAACCTGTGACTAAAGTTATACTCATCAAATCTGAAATCAGTTTCCAGTTCTGTAAAAATCTGCAGGAAGTGTTTGAAAGCAAATGGAAAAAACCTCTAAGCCTAAGTTCCCAATACTGGGTGCCAAAAAAGAAGTATTTAAATTCAAACATGCAGTATTCCTTCAACTGTTGCATCATTTTAATTTACTTATCAATTATGGGATTAAGGTATTAAATTTCAATCACCAATTTGAAAAGTGCTTATGAGCTTCATTCAAGGTGGAACTTAAAAAGAAATTCTCACTAATTGAAATGGTAATACTGTTTTCAAAAATGGAAGCAATGTAGAAAAAAAAGGAGGTTAAACAGTTCATTAAATTTTTTCCACCATGCTGCTTGAAAACTCTTATAATCATAATCATAAGCAAAACAAGAATACCATGTAATTCAAAGTTTAAGTATAAAAGGAAGAAGTATACAACTGGTAATTACTTCTTCAATATTTTGAATCCATATTACAAAATAAATAGAAGGAATTTGTGCTCCAACTTGTAAATAATGGTAAGAATGTAATAATAATGGACAGCTAAACAAAACCACAGAATTTTGAAAAATTCAAAATCTTACCCTTCAGTCACATAGTTTTGCTAACTTTACATCATTGCCTTCTTATTAAAAATATGTTCATAAGGGAAACACCAATCATCCAAACAAACCCACAAAAAGAAGTTTTAGAAAAGAATCAAGCTATTTCAGCCAAAAAATCAAGCAAATTAGGATTTAAGTGGCTCATAGAAAAACAACTTTCTTTTAGTTAAGCTCAGACTAGAGAATCTCTTCTGATTGCTATTAGTGATAGCAAGCTATTGGATGTGAGTCTTGGTTTTTTGTGGCAGACAAAAAGCTAAGTATTTCTTAGCTCTGTGGAACAGAAACAAACCCATCACCGTCACCCAGACACTGCAGGGCCAGTTTAGATTCATGTTGACGTTTGAAGTTAGTCACTGTCATCCTTGCCCACCTGTGTTCTCCAAATAAATACACGTCAGACTGCACATTACCTACTTTTATACTGAAAACAGACACATTGAATCATCAGATGAATCATATCAAATGCACAAGAAGCACCTCTATTTTCTCTTTCCATGTTTTTAGGCAGTCTAAATGTACAGACTACTACAATATTGATTCAGCAAAGACAAAAATAAGAAATACAGCTCAGTTTCAGGAACCATAATTTGAAGTATCCTTTAGTAACGTACCTATTTTGATACATTATAATATTTTTAGGTATCATAAATAAATATGATACACCAGCCATTAAGGCTGACTTCTAGAATATTACATATGGCTGTTATACATATACAGTCCCTTGGTTTCTTACCAAGGCTGACAAAGGTCAAGGAGTCTTGTGGCTTCCATCTCTCATTTACATTTCGTGCTTCAGGAACAAGATGAGGTCCTTTGGATAGCTGTTGCTGAGTAACACAGTAGATGGATATGTAACAGATCATGAATTAGCAGGGTCAAAAAGTAGTCTAACTCACCTAGATTTCAGAGCAATTGTCCTCACAGATATTTAAATTATTAGTAATTAGCTTAAGACAGCTTAGTTCAACTTCAGAAATGCCTAGTACTTCAAAAGGTTGTCACATCTTTCCTTCCACAAGAGGTGATTATAGTATTACTAATGTAATTATCAATTCTTTAGAGAGTGCATGTTTAATATTTTCTGACACCTTCATCATTTGGAGATTTGTATCAATATGGCTAAGAGCTATTTTGGTTTTCTTTACAAAATATTTCTCTGTCAAAGACAGAATTCTGACTTGTGTCAGTTTTCAGTCTATCTGTGCTAAAACTGAAATTTCTAGGAAGGAAAAAGTAATAAAAAGAAAACACCTTTGCTAAATGTTAACTCAATTGTGATGTTCTTTGTTGCCTTCCAGAATCTCAAACAGTAAAATAATGAGATCTTCTCTGGCCACGGGCTTGGATCCTAAAGCTTACACACCTACAGGACTTTATGAACTTCTACAGTCTCACTAAAATCAATAGGAGTATTCATGAGATGAACGTTATTTGCATGCTTAGGTCTTTTCAAAGTCAATACCTTTATTATTTAGATTCAGGCTGAAAGTTTTCAGTGACCAACTACATCAGTAGCTTGCTCAAGGAGTAACAGAGAACTTATACCTGTCATGCTGAGTTACAAGACAAAATGGTTTCTTCCCCTCACCTTCACTTTCTGTGTGCTTTGAATATGTCAGAAACCAAATACACCAAATCAGCATGCCAGTGCTTTATGAAAATTGTTTAAAAATGCTTAAATAAGCATTCAGCAAGTAGAGATTATTTTCTTTATTATTGTGACATTGTTTTATGGCTGTTAAAAGGCAAAAAAGGTCACAGATTTTATATGTAAATCATGCAAAAGCATAAGACTAATAAAAAAAAAAATCTAGCGTGATGAAGATATCTAAGGTTCAGAGCACTGACATCTAGTAACCTCAATTCACTAAGCAAGAGATGAAGGATGTAGAACAGAGAACATGTCCATTAATAGCACCATCAGTGAAATGCACAGAAATCATCTGACCCTGATCTTTGCAAAACAGTCAGCAACAAGATTCTGCTACTGGGTAAAGCAAAAGGAGAAACATCTCATTGACCCTTTGTTAGAGAGTCAGTACTAGCAGAACCATTTCAGAAGCACTGGTGAGATGGCAGCATCTCTTTTCTAACTTCCTAGACATGAAAAGAAAGCTGTTCCTCTTCCTCATCTCTTCTGTAACAACAGCTTTGATAGCCTAGTGCTTCTGTCTTCTCCAGCTAGGAGTTCCAGATGAGAGAGAAGGAAGGTAGGAGTGCCAGTGTGGGAGACCATATTGTGAGCTGACTGCCTCAAAGCTTCTTTACATCCCTGCTGGGCTTGGTGCAAGGCTACCTGGCAGTTTAACCAAACTCAGCAGTTGTGGACCAGACAAGGACCAAACAGTCACTGAAAATAGGCATCGGCTGGGGTTAAGAAACAGCTCCGTTGTTTTGGGGGACATGTTCAGACATGACTGACCACCTCAACATGCCAAGGCATACGCCATCCATGACACAGGACGATGCAGCATGTGCCCCTTGGAACCAGTGTGCCAAGATGGGGAGCATGCACGGACATGCAGTACATGCTGTTGCCCAGGAAATAGTCTCCTCAAATACCCTATAAAAGACTGCACCATCAAACAGTGAGGGGTAATCCAGAGACCCTACCACCAATGGACAAGGAAACTACGGACCAACAGAAAGGCTCTGGATCCTTGGAAGTGACTATCTCTTCCAACTCTATCCCAACTGCTTCCTAGGTTTCCTTCTTTCCTATCTTTTCTTCCTTTTCCTATTGCTATTTTCTTATCAACACTCTGCTCCAATAAACTTTCCTGATTGGCAACATTTGACTTCGTTTGCATCTTCATCTCACTCTGGGTGTAACATTGAATCTCCCTGGCTCAGGCTATCCCAGACTGGAACAGCCAGTCACTCTAATTTTTGAGAATTTATTCTAATTGAGACTTTCCAAAATGTCAGGTCCACCTCTGGACTGAAAGATGGATGCTGGCACTGGAAGAAAGGGATCTAAACACTGTCCTATCCACAAGTAATATGCTTATAATAATCCAATCTTTATAAAATCAAATTAATAAGAACAGGTGCACTCTTTAATGAAGTGTAGCAAAAGCCTTGCATGGGTAGTCAATGCGGTGCTTTCATCACAAGTAAATTTTAACCATCTCAGTTCTTGCAACAGCAAAATAACAATCCATTATTTTGAACAACCACCCCAGCATCTTCAGATTTCCTTCATAAAAAGAGTAGTTTATGATCACCCTTAGAGAGTATCCGAGACTGCATACATTTAAGTGTATGTACTGTTGTATAGGAAATGTAGTAAAGCCTGATCCAATGTCCCTAAAACTAAAATATTTTCTGAATTCAGTAATGGATTTCTTGTATCTGACTCACTGTCAGTAATTTCCTTATCACTTTCTTATCTTTCTGTCTATTCTTTTAAAAAGAACATGAGATTCTTAACTTAAAAACAAACAAACAAACAAAAATTGCTGAAAATAAAGGTTTTTTTTAATTACAGATTTTCCATTTTAAGTCATTTTGAAATACTTACTATTTGCTTGTGTTCAGACTTTCAGCTTCTAGACAAATTATTTCCAAGTCCCAAACACAGAAAGTTCCTGTTGAAAAGGCAACTAAATTTACTAATACTTCCTTTGCAACATAGGAAAATGGTAATGTGTTTCCAACAGCAAGATGCCTAGTGTGTTTCCTCTGCAAGATTAAGGAAGAGAAATCTAGTCTAAATCAATAATGTTATCTTTAATTCTCAAGATCTAAATGGCAGGTTAATCTATCTCACTAGGCTTTAATGATTGACTCAAAATTGGATCCCAAGGCCTTTAAAAAAATCTTCTGATTGAAAGTGCTGGATATTGATATTATATTGCTGTCATAGTCATTCGCTACTGTATACCATGAATTTCTATTTTTGGAAGTGAAAGGAAGTATTCCTGTAAAACTCCCTGCATTTATGTCATCTTTTAAAGCTGAAATATAATACACAAAACTAGTCTTCCATTATTTACAGAACTTTTCTTTTTGTGCATAAAAGCAAAAAAAAATTTAAATAGAAAATCATGTATACAATGCTATTTACACTTTCTCTATTTCATATAGATCTGCTTAGTACTGGATATGCCTTGTGCACTATTTTAATAAAATACTCATTAAAAATTTTGACATTTAATCCTTTAAAAGACCAAAGAGAAATACAACTATTACAGGATTGCTGAATTTTTAAAATTTAATTCCCCAGCCTTTATGAATTCCTTTTGCAGGTAAAAACCACAGGTATGTGTATTTATATGCTTAACAAAAAAGAAGATTAGATTATCCCTGCTAAGTTGCATAAGTAGCAAACAAGAAATACCATTAAGTTCGATGAGCTCATCTTTCCCCTCATGAAAAAAACAGGGGAATACCCACCAGAACAATATATGCAATATACTTAGTGTTAGCAAAACTATAGATTCTGAAGTTCCCAAAGGTGATATAAAGGTGATAACATCTAAGAATATTGTTACAGTTGTGGTAACAACAGTGCTTTAGGAAAGGTGAATACCGAAATATGTGTTAAAAGAGCATCTAAATGGAGTAAGTCAAAAACATTTCACAATATGGAATAAGATTGCCATTTACATATATAAAGATGCAGACTAGCTTCAATACATATCTTTGTTCAATCTGTATAAATATATTTTTCAGGTTTTATCAAATCCTGGGTTTCAATTAAAACATTGCGTATCTTCTCAAGCCCCAAAATCTTTATTCTGATTAACGGAATCTTCAGATACACATTGCATTTACCTACTTTTCACTCTTACATGTACTCTAAGCTACTGTTATTAAGTTTTTTCTGCAGACCTGTGCTACATAGTTTTCATCCCCATTCCTCCTCCCAAACAGCAGCATTGCCAGGAAGTAAAAAGAAGAGCATAGAACCATTGTTATCATGGCTGTTATTTTCATATAAACATTGGAAGTACTTGATATATGCATCTGCTTTGCTAAATTTTGACTGTGAAAAGTCAAGTACTGTTGTACAAATAGAGTCCATAGAAATTACTGGAGCAGTTAATTTAGGAAACAAGCAAATTATTGCTCTGTAACTTTTACATACAACTTCCTGCAGTATTTACATCCCCTTTTAAAAGCAGAGGGGCTTATATGGTAGGAGACATAATATATTTAAACTGATGTTTAAATATGTATTACTTTACATTATATATGTACTAATTCATATAGGTGCCAAGAGAGTGTTCAGAATGCTCAAAGCACCCTTGTGTGGTATCTCCTGACAATTCTACAGACTTAATACTGGCACAAAGTTGGTTTTAGTTTTGGTTTTGTTCTGTTTTTCTTTCCTTTTGGAATTAAACAAGCATTTACTTACTTATGAAACTTCAAAAGTAAATAGGTCATTGACATCAAAGGTAAGAGTTCCGCAACAACTCAGATCTGAGAAAGAACATAAATAAAATACTGTATTTGGGTTAAATAATGCCAAAGTCCTGCAGCCTATTATGCATGAGAGAGTAAGGAAGGACATAGTTTATTGCTGGCGTGACTTTGCTATGTTACTTTCTCCCTCTGCATTCTACAGACAGGAAATATATCCTATCTGGTATACTCAGAAGCCCTTCAATGTCCCTCTGCAATGTGACATTAGGAAAAAGTAAGCATCTGTTTTCAGACAAGCTTGGATATAAGTGTGATGGTGCACTGCTGCCTGGAGAGGTACATTCACCCAGGGCATGTGACTGGCAGCAACTCTGGACTGGAGAAGCTGCACAGCTGCAGACTAGAGCTATGTCTGGCCTGACTCAGGCTTAGCATTTTAGTTTCTTACAGGTCACAGAAGCTGTTCTAGCATACGTAATCACAAAAGTGAAAAAAATACAGTGGTATAAATTCCTAAGCTACCCGTACTGACAAATACCACAAATTGATCATCAGTGCCATCAAAGCTTTGTTATTCAAAGTTATTAAATTCCCATTAGTTTCAAAATTTTAAAGCTTTTAACCAAAGAAGAAGCAGACTCATTCTGTTTTCCTTGTTTCTGACTATGAGTCCATTCTCCCTGCTGTGAAGGATTTTGTATCCACATCTGTCAATTTGAATGCATTAAATTTTAAAAGAAAACAAGCCTGGAAGAGCATAGGTCTGACTCCATATTGTTTTTCAGTATTATAACGGTAGTTAACTCTCAGTGGGGAGGCAACAGCCCGACAGGTACTTTTGGGTTGAGTAATAGAAATGAATCCAGAGTACTGTTCAAGGGGAACACTGCCATGCCTTCCAGCTAGCTCCAAACCAAAGGATCTTCTACCACTGTCTGCTTACATGGAAAGGATATGTACACAATATCCATGCTGAAGTGTAAAAAGTTGCCAGGGAGAAAAAGATTACACAGGAGGAAGTGAGAGAGGATGAATACACTCCTTGGAGGTGGAGATTGGAAGGATAGAATGAATTTGTTTTCTCAGAACCCAAAATGCATCTTAAGGGAAGACGACAGCTAAAGTAACACCTAAATCTCATTGCATTAGATATCATATGTGTACCAAGCAAGGAAGTGGATAAAATTCCGACATCTTAATTTTCAAGGCACTGCTCAGATATCATAGAATCACAGAACCATAGAATATCTTGAGTTGGAAGGGACCCATAAGGATCACCAAATCCAACTCCCTGCTTCCTTATGTAGACAAAATCTTCTTAGGAACAGTCTTATATTCTGAGGGTTTTTTAAGAAGTTGGGTTTGATCTTTAAACTCAGTTTTAGTTGTATAGAAGTTTTGAAGCTACACAGACTGAGATGCCCACATATTGTAGTAATTGGACCAACTGATACAAAACATAGCTATCAGAAGCCAGTAGAATTTTCCTCTTTATTTTCAGACCATACAGGTTTGTCATGACACATGGCTCCATCTCCTGTGTCTTTCACAATGCAGTCTTAAAAAATCTTTCTGCCATTTGCTCAAATTCCAGCAACTACTATTAATGCGGCTCTTGTACCCAAACCAAGTAATTCTTACATCAAACAGATTGAGACATATTCTCTTAACATTTACTAAATTTCACTGCAACATGTATGTGCACTTTGACAATACCAGTAACAAATTCATTGCAAAATTTCCTTTCCTCAAAAATGACTGGAGTTAATTGTAGCTTCTCTTTATTCTGAGAACATTAACATTTAGCATGACTATGCAAAGGTTGCATCCAATTCCAGTCCTGACTGGGAAGGAATTTTGCATGGGTCCCTTAATGGCTGATGAAAACAATGTCATCTCTGCTCCTACAAGGGATCCTTTATTTCCTATTATTCTCCTTCTTTCTCAGAAATACTTCCAGCACTTTACCATGATTTATAGACACTAAAAGCACATGCAGCATCTGGCTGGCTTGTAAGAGCCAGTCAGCCAAGTGGTTCCTGCTGAGAAAACTCAGTACAATGACACACCAAACCTCAGGGAAAAAAACAAACAGGTAGTCTAACTAGATTACCTAGGATTTTTTATGTGGCTACCTAGTGAGTGGTACATCTCTACAGCCATTTCCTCACACCTGGGGGACCCACAATGGTGTTTCCTGTGTCTTCCACTGAATGCTATAGTTCCATACCAAGAGGAAATACATAAATTGCAAAAAAAGATAAAATCAGAGTTACTTAATTCTGTGAAGTAGAATGAAGAAGCTTCTCCACATACATGAAGCTCTCATTGAAGACCATGTAAAGGACATGTTTTTTTTCTGGAAGGCAGTTATTTAGTTCAACTGCCTTCAGGAATGTATCACTGAATTACCTTTACATAAACTATTACACTCAGAAGTTTGTTCAGTTTAATTGAGGCCCCATGCTCCTGTCTCGTTCCATAAAGCAAACATGGGATAGGATATCAACTGACGCAGCAGAATAGCCAAGTTCCTGACATTACTTGCTAGGGTTTTCACAGCAGTCCAGTTAAAAAAAAAATCCATGCACCCCACAGCTTGGGCCACGACCAAGTTCTCACTTCGAAACCAGGCAGAGTAGCCAAGAGAATAAAATCCATATTCCTACTCCTTCACATACTTCGATCCAGTGCATGCAATTATGCATCCCTCTCGTGGCTGACTGAAGCAGCTATTATCACCTACTATTGACTTTGAAATAAAGGGGACAACCTATAAATACAGGAGGAAGAAAGCTACTTTTGATTTTGACAACTTCCTCTTTGAGGCACTCCTTTGTTTTTCTCTAGGAATGATACACTACATACCACTTTCTGGCTCAGAAAGAAAAAAAACACTTTTAAAGTACATAAAATTCCCAGTTCGGTTCACATTATTCCTTCTTCAGAGGTTCAGAGGCCAAATGCTCTTCAGTCTTCTGAATGTTATGAATTATGAAACTCCAGTCAAGGAATAGAAAAAATACTATGCAACTTCTCTGAAAAATTACAGCTAACCAGGCCTGAAATAACCACAGTTCAATATTCTTGGTGAAATATAGTTGGTCAGTTCCAAGATTAAGAGGCTTGACAAAGCCTTCTATGAATAAAGCTGAGCAATAAATAAAGCAATAGCCTCAGCTAAACTGACAGTAGTGCTACATATATAGGTAGATAGTTGTTGATATTTTTAGGAAAAAAAAGTTCACTGCAGAAAAAGAAGAAATACCGTATTAACAGTTTCAAGAGAACTGTATAGTGACCACAACTGAGGAGAGAATATAGCAGATATAGTTGTAGATACACTTGACTTTCCTGGCGTGCTCATATTGTATTTTCTATTTATGTCTTACTGAAATTATTTGGTTTTAAGAATATAATTACAACCAGTCTCATAATTAACAGATGTTTATTAGATCAATCTAAGTTTGTATGTGTATAATCTTTCTAGAAAGTCTGCTCAGAAAGCAGAATTAGGTTTAGGAAGGATATTGAAGAATATCTAATAATAAAAACAAATTAAGCTACTTTTGTAGTTTATATAATAGGAAACCTTCTTTAATGAAGTGTCAAGACCTCTGCCTATCTACAGAAGATACAGCACACAAATTAATTTAAGCCAACAAAAAGCAATATCCTTTGTTAAACATTAACACTGGATAACTGTGAAAGAAATTGTGGTACAACCAGACTATCAAAAATTTCACATATAGGAAAGAGTCGATTGGCAAGTATAATTTAGCAGGTATGTGACCAGAAAGCATCTTATTCATCTGTGTGGAAGCTTTTTACAGTTACTTGGTTGGGACAAGGAAAAAAGTAACACATTAAACCTTTGAAACTGGTACTGTGCATAAGCTGAAAGGGGTTTTATCTCTACCTAAAAGCCTATAATGAAAAAACCAAGAGGCTCTCAGTAAGACTGAGACATTGTATTTACAGAAAAAAGTCAAAAACATCACCTTCATGTAACATTTCTCATTCCTAATCTCAAACTGAAGACAAAGAAAATTACCAGCTCCTTTGAACTGACTTCAGTCTTGTCCTGTGTTCTACCTGCATGCAACATGAACATGTCTAAAGTGCACAGGATCTCACAGATTTTGCACCCAAGGCAAAAGGGTATGTAAGGTGCATATCAGGTTCTTTAGAAATATAAAGCATATAACCTCATAGAAAGGTTATCAAGCTGTGATATGAATAAGCATTGCTAAAAGAACACATCTTCTTACAACGTACTCCGTAGACTTGAAAATTAAGACATGTCAAACTTGGCTCCCAGTGTATTGCAAAAACACTTGGTTCACTCTATATGACCACAAAGGTGAGCCTTGAAGTATCTTTTCAGATTCCTGAAAGGAAAAATAAACCTGACAGAACTCATCAGGACCACCTGCAAAATATTATATCCAAGCAGAAATCATCAGTTGTATGGTTGTAGGATAAGGAACAATATCCTAGGTTGCAGCTGTTCAGGAAAAAGAAGCCATGAACAATAGCAAGACATAAGATCAATTGAAGTCAACATTGCCATAATGTTCTAACCAAGACAGATGCTACACTGGGAAAATAAACAGGACTGTATCTTATTAAATACTCAGGTATAATACTGTGAATAGTTCTTAATGCTGAACTTTAAGTAAGACAAACCTATCTGAAAAGCATGAACAGAAATGTTTCCCAGGAATGCAACAAAAGAAAAGACAGAATGAAGTAGACTTTGTCAGTGAAGACATTGGTACACATGCAACAGATAACATGATGATAGTATTGAAACATGTGAAAGGCTGTTGAAAATAGGAAAGGGAGAAAACATACTAAGTGCGCTAAGATAGGTGATACAGACCTGCATGTACTGGCACCCAAGAACTATTTATCAAAATACTTCTAGCAATTGACAAACCATTGCCCAGACTAATTTTCACATCAGGCTGAATAGTCTCAAAGAATGCAAGTGGCCAGCCACCCAAATTGCATAGCCCATCTGAATCATGTATCCATAATCATGTTGAAAAAACTACCTGCAATAGCTGGTATTCCCAAATTAATTTTGCTGTGCAGCTGCTAGAATGCTTGCTCACCTACCTAGAACTTTAGTAGTTCAGGGCATCAGTTCATCTTCTGCAAGATCTTATAAAAATTTTAAAAATTTACAGAATTAAGATGCCAAAGTTAAGTAGTGTTCCTTTCCTATTCTTATTATTTTAATAGCCCTCCCCAGGAAGATGATGCATTGCAAATCAGAATTAAGAGAATCAACCCCCTGAAGCCAACAGATGTATTTCCCTAGATTTCTGACACTTAGAATTAATCCGGGGGGGGGGGGGAAGAAGAAAAAAAAGGATATGACAGAATACAGCAGAGGCTGTAGAGAAAGGATCTCTCATCAACAATACTGATACTGTGAAAAAAACAGTAAAAAAGAATTATATTAGCTTCAGGGGAAAATAACCAAAGTCACTCAGAAAATAGGCAAATATATGAAATATATGAAATGAGCCCGGCAGGGTTTTAGAATCAAGAATATAAGGCAAACCCAAATAAAAGATTGGCTAGTCATTTAAGGATAGGCATGACCCTGTACGTTCCCTGTCATTTTTAATTTTTTTTTCTAATAGGGGAATCACATTTTTAAAGGTCAGAATGTACTCTGACTCTAGCTTTCATGCAACAGGGAAAGATAACCACTCTCCCTGCAGTGTCAAAACACAGCTTTTTTTTTTCCCCAGAAGTTTACTATGTGTTTTATCTGGTTAACAGAAAAGACATAGACTATAATGAAGATGAATAAAGGTGAGGGTGTTGAAAACAAGCAAGGTAGTATAGCCCTGTAGCCCACAAGGGATGGCACTGCCACTACTAGTAACAGGCCACAGGCCTTGTGTCAGGTCATGAGCCTCAGGTGGTGTCAGGCCTTGCTTAGAATCATCTTGGCTTGTCTGAAGCTATGTGTTAGCTTTTGTAGCTGTAACAGCAATTATCTAATCACTGCTTCATTATTATACTCTTCTGTATTTCTAGCTTTTGCTTAGCTTTATCGATTATGTTACAGTTATTTTTGTACATACAACTATACTAATAACTGTTGGGGCAGCCCTGGTGGGCCATGGGCCAGGGCTTCAACATGGCTCCTGAGCACACACTTGTCATGGCTTATTTGCACAATTATCCCTTTCACCAACAGCCCGACTCAAGATTACAGAACTGTACCAAAACCTGGCCCCGAGCCCAGACCACAAGAGCCATGGGAGGTGGAGGGAAGAGGTCGTGTTCAGGGCCTTGACAGTAACATAATTAATCTGTGTAGAATGAAGTATCTATGACTCTAAAATCAAAGGCAATATAGAGAAGTACAAGCAAAAGAGGCCCAATGACTATGAACAGGTCATCCATCGATGGTCCTTTACTGCTTGTTAAAGGAATGCAACCCTGGGAACTGGCAAAAACAGTTTTAAGGGTAACAAAAAATAAAAAAAACCCTCAGTATCTATGTAAGACACTGTATTTAATAGATTTGTGTGTAATGGGGAACTGTAAAACTAAAGAAGAAAGAAAAAGGTGTCAGCAAACAGATTAAAAGGGCCACAGGCAGACAGAGGAGCGAAGAAGAAGAAACCATCACCCTCACTTTTCTCCTGGTGATGATGGCTTTCTCTGGATGCTGATGGCTTCCGCTAACCCCATCCCCAAAGTGCAGCCACTGGCCTTAATGTTCACAGGAGCAGTGGGAGTAGAACGCCACAGGAAGGGGTAGATAAGAAAAAAGTTATGTATATACAATTGTAATGGTATAAAATTTGAATGCTCAGTGTTATCATCATTACAAATAGACCAATATTAATTCTTTGATTACACCTTTAAAATGTTAGGCTAACACTAAATTCTTGGCTTTGTATGTAGGGTGTGTTCCTTTGGCCCACAGAATGTACAGACTGTAGCACAGCAAACTAAATGAACATTCAAGCAACTTAGTCTATACATTGGGTACTAGAATGTTAACAGTATTAAGCTTTTGCTGACACTATTTCTTAAAGATATTGACAACTGGTAAGTGGATTTATATATTTGGGGTTTTTCTTTCTTCAGTCTATGAACATAAAGTTTTCAGTGGGTTGCACCCCAGCTTCCACAGTCCATCGTATCATCTACCTTAAAAGATAGGTATTATCTCACCTTCTCTTTTGTTCATTCTGTGAAATCTTGTAAGAAATATAACTCAGTGTTCTCAAATTAACCTGTTCTCTAGCTACACTTCTGGTGAAGGAAAATTCATAATAACTGTCAACTAATAACTTGTGGTTTTTCAGAACAGTACCATGGTAGATGCTAATGCCTCTTTAAACTCTTGTGGTTTCAAGCAAGTATTGTTAAAAAAAAAGCCCTGAGTTTTCAATTTCAGATAATTAGATCACTTCCATACAGATTGAGGTATTGTTCTACTATATATTAGTGTGGAGCATTTGTCATATGCTTGCATGACCACTTTCACACAGTTTGTTATAGGGAAAAAGAGAACTATACTAATGTCTGCCACAAGGTTATAGTTTACATAGAATATATAGGATTCTTTCTGAGAAATATATAACATCTAGGACTGAACAAGATGTAGCTATATTGCTTACAGTAGAGCAAATCACTACTGGTAGATTGCCAAAGCAGTCTAATGCCAGCTGAATATTGTTCCCATTTCAGCTGAATATTATTCCTGTTTCAGCCACATTTTACTGCACAACAGATTTTCCTTCTTTGGTACCTACGGTAGTTCCTTCTGAGAGAAAATACCAGAAGAATAGTCTTAACCTGGGTGGAAGCATGACAATACTTGGCAACACCTATTCTTCAGAAAAGGTTTGGAGACAGGGGCTTCAGAGTTAGACTGAAGGCTGAAATGAGAGATTCTAAGTCTCTTCCTGCCTATGATGGCATCCAGTAACTGAAAAGTATCAAAATTTTACTTACAATAGTCTGTCATACCTTACAGTTTTGGTAGGTAAGGTTCTCAGGTAAGACACTGGAAACCTTAGGTAATGTAGTCATGATTCCAAATCAAATACATCTATATCTATATCTATATCTATATCTATATCTATATCTATATCTATATCTATATCTATATCTATATCTATATCTATATCTATATCTATATCTATATCTACATCTATATCTATATCTATATCTATCTATCTATCTATAAATATCAATTGCATTGATAAATCTGCTTTGAATATGTACCTGAACAGTTTTTTCTTATGCAGCTTTCAAAACTAAAAATTAGAAAAAGTCTGCATAAGGAGCCTGAAGCTTTCCTTCTGGAAAAAAATCAGAGACTCATAAATTAAGCATTCCTCTTTTTCTTTTTTTTTTTTTTTTTTCTAAACTGACATGGTCTAATTGATTCTTTCTCAGTCAAACATGAAAAATGTGTGCGTAGAATATGTTTCTCAGCTGTTACAATGAAGAATAGTTAATCAGAACTTAATATGTTTTCATTAGCAGAAAGATAGAAAAAGACAGTGTAAATATTTGTTCAGTAAATCACTGCACTTCACATAATGAGACATTCAAAACATTGCAGCAGAGATAATTGTGCAAAAGCTGTTATTTGTTTAATGTTTTGTCTAGTCTACACTCCCCTTCCAAGAAAGTGACTGTTCATTTATTTTCTAGCATTGTTACGAGAATGTTGCAAAGTACAAGACAAAATTCTTAAGATCTCTCTTTTACAGGTTTGTTCAAAGTAGTACTTCTGCCTTAGTTACCATAGTACTCACAAATGTATGCAATTGTAAAATAAAGTATCTCCTGAGAGCCACATTTGATACAATGCAAATCAGAACTGAGTACATTATGTGATCAGAAGAATATTTGTATTTATAACAAAATATTTATTTATATGAGAGACTGCTAGTGGCTGTTTTGCTCTATCCAAGTAACTGATGCCAAGTTGTTTCCTTTCATAATCATTCTTGAAGTATAAGGCTATTAAAAAACTATTCATTTACACAATTTTTCCTACATAGCAAGTAAAATCACTCTATGAAAAACTAAAGTTGTATCCAGTATGTAGAGGACTGAAAAATAAAGTCAGTTGATGCAAAATTATAAGCAGCTTGTGGAGACTGATACAAAAACTGCTTTTTGAAGAAAACCATAATATTTTCACTCTATGCAGAGATTACAGATTGCACTTTGCTTTTATTACATCCTACTGTTACTAAAAATTACAGCTTTTAAATATAGCAAATATTCAATGCATTTGCCTTTGATGAACACCCTCCCCAGAAATTGTGTCCCTTTTGTCCAAGCAAATTATTGAGACTAAAATAACTTTACAAAACCCACAATTTATCAAATAGGGTAGGGTCCTTTTCTAATTCAGTTCTTCAAAGTTCTTCCTTTCAAGAATAATGCTCTTTATAATTTACTTCCACTGAGAGAGAATCTCGGACATGTCACATTTCTCCAAGAAAGGGAATAGAATCAGAGCCCTGCAGGCTGGAAGAGGCCTCCAGAAGTCATGTTGTCCAAGCCATTGCTAAAAGCATGTGGAGTTAGAGCAGGTGGCTCAGGGTCACATACAGTTGAGTTCTGAAGATCCCACAACCTCCTGAGGCACCTGTTCCAGCATTTGATCATCATCATTGTAAAAAATAGTTTCCTTACATCAAGCAGGCATTTCCCACATTGCAACCTGTGTTAGTGGTGTCTCATCCTTCTACTGTGCACCTCTATAAAGAGTCTGACCTCATCTTCAACATGTCCTCCAAAAAAGTAGTTGTAGTCAGACTTAACGTTTCCGTTCCACATTCTCTCCTTGAAACCACACAAGGCCATTTATTTCAGTCTCTACTTTCATGTCATGTGCTCCAGCCCCATAACCATCTTGGTGGCCCTCTGCTTGACACGCTCCAGAACATCACTGTCTTTTCTTGTACTGGAGAATTCAGAACCAAACATATCATCCCAGATGTGATGTCACAGGTGACAGAGATGATGAACTCCTCACAGACATCTTTTGCAGACTGCTCTGTGAGCAGGACTCGAGAAAGAGTGGGGGCAGAGCCTGCCTGTGCAGAGCGGTGGCAGAGCTGCAGACACCAGAATTACACAAATATCAGCCTTTCAGTGCAGAGGGTTGCCAAGGATAAGATGCCAAGTCATGAGGCAATGTTACATAGTGGACTCCTAGAGGAACACCAGGATGAAATATATCTATCCTGTGTTTGTGCATCTCACTAAAACTAGACATTGCCTGCCTTCACCTTTTTTTCCTCCTGTCTCACAATCCTCCTTAAACAAAATTCCACCCTATAAATTCTATATTAATTCAAAAAGTATCACTTCCATCTGAAGACCAAAAATTCACTTGTGTTTCAGCAGGATTTCTTACTCTACATTTTTTCCTCATAATTTTTAAAAAGGTTGAAGGGAGGAGGGAAAGCTTTACCCAAAGGAAAAACAGTAACTCCGCTACTTGAAAAAACACCACCCAAGTTCAAAAGACTTTATTCGCCTTTGACCATTTTTCATGGTTTAATCCCAGCTGGTAATTAAGCCCCATGCAGCCACTTGCTCTCTCACCCCTCATCCAGAGGGGTGGGGAGGAGAATCAGAAAGGAATGTAAAACTTGAGGGTTGAGAAAGAACAATTTAATAAGTAAAGCAAAAGCTGCGCATGCAAGCAAAGCAAAGCAAGGAATCCATTCACCACTCCCCATGGGCAGGCAGGTGCTCGGCCATCCCCAGGACAGCAGGGCTCCTTCAAGCGTAACGGTTACTTGGGAAGACAAACACCATAAAGCTGGATGTCCCCACCCTCCTTCTTCTTACCCCAGTTTATATACTAAGCATGACGTCCCACGGTATGGAATACCTCTTTGTCTGGTTCAGGTCACCTGTCCTGGCTGTGTCCCCTCCCCATTTCCTGTGCCCCTCCAGCCCTCTGGCGGGCAGGGCCCAAGGAACTGAAAAGTCCTTGACTTAGTACAAGCATTACCTGGCAACAACCAAAACCATCAGTGTGTTATCAATGTTGTTCTCACACCAAATCCAAAACACAGCACTGCACCAGCTACTAAGAAGAAAATTAACTGTATCCCAGCTGAAACCAGGACACCATTACAGTGGAAGAAGGTTCAGAGGAGATGGGCAAGGGAAATGTGCCCATGAATCCCAGGGAATAATGTAGGCTGTGACAGGTGTTGCAAAGAAGCTGTCTGTATCTCAACTCAAAGGGAACCGGAGGGTGACCTTTATTTTAGATAAACAGGTTTCAACATTTGAATGGATCAACTGATGGTGTAAATGTTTCTCCCTGAGTTCATTAAAAGAGTGTGAATATCTCATAGAATCAGCCAGACCAGTATGGGAGGAGTGGCCCAGACCACCACAAACTATAAAAACTAGACAAGTAGTAAAAGAATTTTGAACAGAGCAAGAGGCTTGAGCTGGCTTCAACCCACATATTCCCTCCTAGCAACTGGAGGCACCCAGGGTCCTGACAGTGAACTGTACTACTCTGATGGCAGGGACTCACAGGAAGAACAGACTGTGTAAATCATGAAGCTTAGCTAGATCACAAACAGACTGATTCCCCATGTCTTTTCCTGCTTCGGTTATTGACTTGCATGAATTTTAGCTAACAATTTCATTGTAGAAGAAGTAACTTAGGATCTGGTTTTGGAAACTTCTATCAGGGATCAGCAAGAGTGGGCTTGCACTTCAAGGAAGGATGAGGCAGGAATCAACAGTGACAACACAGGCAGTGCCTGCACTACCAGAGCGGTGTCCTGCAGCACCTGAGCAGGATAAGCAGTGTTGGATGGTGATAACAACAGGTTCCAATGACAGTCGTGTGAACTTCAGCCCAAGGCAAGGTTAACAAGACAGAACTGAGGTCAATCCATGAAAGCTCAATGACTATTCAGGGCCAGCTTGAGAATAGACCAGCCCCTGGCACTGTTACAGAAGGGTTAAGGTTTAGTCTTAAGAACATGGAAGTAGTCATGCATGTTAGGCTCGAACACTTAGTGTTAAGGTACCTTGTTTGTTCAAAACGAAACTTTGTATGCCTGTAAGCAATGAATTCAGGTTCTAGCAATGAAATAGCCCTGGAGGATGAAGGAAAACCGGCCCAAGGCCAGTGATTTCAGACCAAGAAAGAGTAAGAGACTGAGATGACCTAGTTTTAGATCATATATGGGGACTACAAAGGAGAACTGTAGTCAACTGCATGGAGGAGTGGGTGAATTTGCAGACCCTTGAGACCACGGAAGACCTCTGCTCCAAACAAATGGACATGCATGAGGGAGAGGGCAAATATTATAAACAGTCTTGGGTAATCTCATGAATATGTATAGGTTTTGTTTTTTCCTGGGAAATTTGTTGAATATGTATACGTGTCCTGCATAAAAAGACCTACCTGAGAGAAGAAAGCCATGCACATTAGGTGGAGCGATCCCCCATGCATCCACCACTGCAATAAAGATCCTGCTTCCTAATGCTACATTGGTGTTAAGGAGTTTCATATTCTCAATTTCAGTGACAGCATAACCACAGCATAACCCAGGACATGCCTGAGCACCCTGGCCTGAACTGAAATGGGTCTTTTGACTATCCTTTTTTTTAAAAGAGACCAGTAGTCAAAATTCTCCAAGGTTTGATCTTTGTCCATAACCAGATTACTTTGTAGCTCTTGCAGAAATCAAATAGGTGAAGGTATAGATTTTATGTGGTATGAATATTCATAAGATCACCTGCATTTGTGTTGCTACTTTCTGGTAATAAATTGCTCACATACAGTATGTTTGGATTTGTTATTTCTCTTTTAATGAACTTATGGATGTTTGTTAACACATTCTGTAGCTCCATACTGTGGCACAAGCTAAATCCACTGCAGAAGACACAGAGACAGCTATACTTCACTCAATATATAGGTGTCCATCTGAACAGGACATTTCTTGGCACAGTCAAGCACGTTATAGCTGGCCTTATCCTTGGCATTTCTCACAATCTGAGTCCACCAACAGATTAAACTGTAACACACAATTTTTACATATAATTAGTGACTGAACATTGAATTCTTATCTGAGAGGGCAGGAAATCAGCTAACAGCGGTAACAGCATCGCTGCAAAGGGTGCTGAATGGAACCTGTGCTTGGCTCTTTCTATTAAATTTATATGCAGCTTAAGATTTCAGTTCTGTAATACCTTTGTATGAACACAGATCCTTAATATTGCGTGAAGTCCCACTGAAATAGATGAGGCTCAGCCCTGCAATCCATGCAGAGTTCAATTCCTCCCCTGTTGCCAATCGGGAACAAAAGTACAGTGACACAAGGCTGAGAAACTGAACAACTACTGTTAGTAAATACAAAAAGTATCATCGGTCCCTTTTTATTTATAGATGACAAAACTTTTATAGTCACAGCTCTTTTTAAGTTTTTGGTTTGGTTTCGTTTGGTTTGGGGTTTTTTTTTTAAGGGAAGTGGGGGAAGAGGGAAATACTCTGGTAGCAGCTACAAGTCAAACTCAGCTCAGAAAGCTGTACCTGTTATTTCACTCAAGAGAATAAATTTTTAGCTCACAGGAGGGGAATAACAACAGAAAATACAATGTCATATTAAGCACCAAGCAACAGAAGAAAAGAGATTAAAGAAAAACACAAAGCACCTACAAGAGGTTACGTTTAACAACGGACTCCTGTAACAGATCAGTGAGATGGAGCTTGGTAATCGATCTGCCCAGATCTTGTCCTCAGAGCCAACACATCACAAAATCATGAGAAAGGTCATGGAACTAGGCTCAGCACTTACAAGAAATTGGAAGAAAAACCTATTTAAAAAACATATCTCCAGTCTTACAAGACAGAAAAAATAAATGACATTGAGAAACACCCTGCTGTGACATCATAGCTACATCCTGTCTTTTATCCCAAGAGATCACTGGATTTCCAGAAGATTCTCTTTGCTTTCCATAGCCTGACTATTCCAAGACCCTATGCTTCAGATCAATCTGTCCTACGCAACCAGTTACATTGTGGGCACTAGTTCAGATCTCTCAACCTGCCCTGCACTTAGCATATAAATAGTCAAAGCAGTGTTTCCTCATCAGCTTGCCCTGCATTAGAGTCTTCCATTGACACTTGTAAGAAAAACTTAAATATTAGGCTATGCATAGCAGAGTATAACTTTATAGAGAAAGAAAACAGGGAGAAAGCTTAGCCACAGCCCTTCAGTGAAATATAAAATTCTAAGTTATAAGGCATATTGTTTCTGCTCTGTTCTTTAAGCAACAGAGCAAAATAAACATTTGGGCTGGGTTTTTTTAGCTAAGAATAACTTCATAATTTGAAGTTACTTATAATACGAAATACAGAGTAAGTTCATAGTTAATAAAATTGTCTTTAAAGATTTTCCTGCAAAAAATATTTTTTAATATTACTTTATATTATTCAGAAATACATGGAGCAATACTGTCTCTAAGCATTAGACAGTCTAAGCAGGCATGTTATTTCTTTTAAGGCATGTTTTACTGAAACTGAAGAGGTTTGTTTTTCAGTTGCAAAAGTCACTTCTGCTGAAGTGAAAACAATGAAGTATGACACCTTACTCTAGCTAAGGAATTCACTTCATAGACTATTTATAATAAGAAAGATTTAAAAAAAAAAACAACAACCTGAATTTTATAGTTACAATAATTATGCAGTAACAGTAGGAGTCAACCATCACTAAACAATGAGAGAATTAAAAAAATAGTAATGAAAAACATAGAAATAAACTTGAAACACTGTGTGAGAACATGGTCACTTAACTGTTGGTTAGCACAACTGCTACCTTGGACTTCCAAAGGGCTGGCTTTGGCCTGTTTAGGAGACTGGCTGACAGAGTCCCTTGGGAGGTAGTCCTGGAGGGCAAAGGAGTCCAGGAAGGCTGGACATTCTTCAAGAAAGAAATTGTAAAGCCACAGGAGCAGGCCATCTCCATGTCCCAAAAGACAAGCTGGCAGGGAAGAAGACTTGCCTGGCTGAACAGAGAGCTTTGGCCAGAACTCAAGAAAAACAAGAGAATTTGGAAGAAGGGGCAGGCCACTCCGGAGGACTACAAAGGTGTTGTGAAGTCATGCAGGCAGAAAGTTAGAAGGGCCAAAGCCCAATTAGAACTTCATTTGGCTACTGGCATGAAAGAAAATAAAAAGACCAACAAAAGGAGAGCTAAGGAGAATCTCCATCCTTTATTTGATGCGAGGAGAAACACAGGGACAAAAGCTGAGGAAAAGGCTGAGGTACTTAATGCCTTCTTTGCCTCAGTCTTTAACAGCAAGATAAGTTGTTCTCTGTGTATGCAGCCCCCTGAGCTAGAAGACAGGAATGGGGAGCAGGAGGAAGCCCCCATAATCCAAGAGAAAACAGATAGCAACCTGCTACACTGCTTAGACACAAGTCGGTGGGGCTGGACGAGATCCACCCTAGGGTACTGAGGGAGCTGATGAAAATCCTTTCCATCATTTATCAGCAATCCTGGCTAACCTGGGAGGTCCCAGTTGACTGGAGGGTAGCAAATGTGATGCCCATCTACAAGAAGGGAGGGAAGGAAGATCCAGGGAACTATAGGCCTGTCAGCCTGACCTCAGACCTGGGGTAGGCTATGGAGCAGATCTTTCTGAGTGCTATTGTGTGGCATTTGCAGGACAACAATCAGGCCCAGTCAGCATGGGTTTATGAAAAGTAGTTCCTGCTTGATGAACCTGGTCTCTTTCTATGACAAGGTGACTTGCTTTTGTGAATGAGGGAAAGGCTGTGGATGTTGTCTACCTAGACCTTAGTAAAGTCTTTGGCACCATTTCCTACAGCATTCTCCTGGAGAAACTGACTGCTCATGGCTCAGATCGGTGTAGTCTTCACTGGGTAAAAAAATGGCCCAGTGGCCAAACCCAAAGAGTTGTCGTGAATGGAGTTAATTCCAGTTGGTGACCAGTCACAACTGGTGTTCCCCAGGGCTCGGTATTGGGGTCAGTCCTGTTTAATAATCTTTATCAATGATCTGGACAAGGGGATTGAGTGCTCTCTCAGTATGTCTGTAGATAACACCAAGTTGGGCAGGAGTGCTGATCTTCTTGAGGGCAGGAAGGCTCTGCAGAGGGGTCTGGACAGACTGGACCGATGGGCCAAGGCCAATTGTATGAGGTTCAACAAGGACAAGTGCCAGGTCCTCAACTTGGGTCAAAAAAATCCCATGCAGCACTACAGGCTTGGGGAAGAGTGGCTGGAAAGCTGCCAGACAGAAAAGGACCCAGGGGTGCTGATAATGGCCAGCTGAACATGAGCCAGCTGCCCTTCGAATGCGGTTGTTTTGGGTCTTGCGTAGATGAAGTTAATTTTCCCTATAGCCACCCTCACAGTGCTGTGCTTTGTATTGGTAGCTAGAAAGGTAGCTAGAAAGCCACACCAGTGTTCTGGCTACTGCTGAGCAGTGCTTGAGAAGCATCAAAGCTCTTTCTCCAGCATTCCCCGCCCCCCTCACCCATAGGCTGGGGGTGGGCGAGATCTCAGGAGGCAACATAGCCAGGACAGCTGACCCAAAATGATCAGAGGGATATTCCATACCATATGATGTCTGCTCAGCAATAAAATCTAAGAGAAAGGAGGAGGAATGGAAGGTATTTGTAATTTATGGTATTTTTTTTCTGGAGCAACTATTAAATGTACTGAAGCCCTGCTTCTCAGGAGGTGGCTGAACATCACTTGCTGATGGGAAGTAGAGAATAACATAATCTGTTTTCCTTTGCATACACACATGTAACCTTTGCTATTGCTTCATTAAACTGCCTGTATCTTGACCCATGAGGTTTTTTTCCATCTTATTTTCTTCCAGGAGGGGAGTGATAGATCAGTTTGGTGGGTACCTGGTGTCTAGCCAAGGTCAAACAACCACAACTGTGTCCAGTTTTGTGCCCCTCACTACAAGAAAGACATGGAGACACTGCAGTACATCCGAAGAAGAGCAACAAAGCTGGTGAAGGGTCTAGATAACAAGTCTTATGAGGAACAACTGAGGGAACTGGAATTGTTTAGTCTGGAGAAAAAGAAGCTTAGAGGAGACCTTATTGCTCTCTACAACTGCCGAAAAGGAGTTGTAGCAAGATGGATGTCAGTCTCTTCTCTCAGGTAACAAGCAATAGGAGAAGGAGAAATGGCGTCAGGTTGCAGTGTGTGTGTGTGTGTGTGTTAGACTGGATATTAGGAAAAATTTCTTCACTGAAAGGATTATCGAGCACTGGAACAGGCTGCTTAGGGAAGTGGTTGAGTCACCATCTGTGGAAGTATTTAAAAACATGTAGATATGGCACTTAGGGACATGTTTTAGTGGTGGCTTGGCAGTGTTGAACTCAATCTTAAAGGGATTTTCCAACCTAAATGATTCTATGATTCTGTGATTCTAAATAGATTGTCCAGGTCTCTTTAAATTAACAAACTTCTTCCTAAAACCAAGTGGTTACATGCAAATTTTATCTTCACTTGAAGTATCAAACAAGATGATTTTTTCTTTCCATGCAACACCTTGAATACAGCATGCTTCTCATACCAAAGGCTATATCTATATCAAACCACCTAATAGATCAGATTAAGCACATCCTGGCTGAGTTGCTATGAGTGGCATTCCCACACCAGCTCCAAACCCATTTTTCAGCTCTACTAATCATGAAGGCTTGGCTGCACCAAGACATGTTGTATACAAAGACTGAAGCAATTTGGAATTGAGACTTTTTGAGCTTATTCATTCAAGCCTTTGCTGTTTCTCTTCTGAAAAAGAATCACAACTTCTGCACAGCTCTTAATTAGCAGTAATTCATAATTTGGGGGTATATTCACTAGATTATTTGGTAAGGACTTACATTTGTGAACACTAATTGAATTGCAAGTACTTTATAACCTCTCACCAAAAAAATGACATTTTTGAAAAATAGCTATATTTATGGAATTCTGGTTCAGGAGCTGAACTTATCACAAACAGTGTACCAAGGACCCATGAGGCAGAATAGCTATCAAAGTCTTATTTCTAGCAGTGGGAGGATTCCCTTGGTTCAGGCACTGAGGAAAACAGCCACAAGGCATCTCACTAATGAGCATCTGAAAATCTGGCTAGAGGCAGAGCTGGTGAGCCAGTAACATGGTTGGGAGTAAAAAAGGTACTGCGGGACTCCACAGCTTTTGCACTGCATATTGGTACATAAAGCATGCATTACAGAATGAATTCCCAGGACTTTTTGCTATGTCACAGGCAGCAGAATAGCCCTGGAATAGAAAATGTAAAAGGTAACTTAAAGCTGCCTTAACTATTTGCCTTCAGTTTCAAGGATGTCTTTCTACATTAGAGCAGCAACAAGTCATGTAACAGCCCTGCAAAACAGTATCCAATGAAGAACAGTCCTTGCATATTACAGGAAGCTTTCTCTTGGCATTAGAATGGTTGAACTGAGCTGCCATCATCAGTGAGTGCAAAAAGAAAAAATATTGTTATTTTATTCCATAAGAACCAATTTCCTCAGAACATTTAAAAATTAAATTAGTTATATTTGAGTTTGTGACAACTGAAATAAGCAAAACAAACGGTAGTAGAATGTTAAGGATAAGGAGCAATAGATATTATTTGTAAACAATTCATCTTGCAAAACTATTTGATTAGAAATCAGTAGAATAATTGTGTTGGTTTTATTTAAAGTGTTTTTCCTGTCTGAGAGGTCCTTTTTCCATAAAAGATATATAAATTGTTTCTCATAATGGTATTCCCCCCAAAAAACCTGTTTTTTTTTCCTTAATCTAGGTTGTGCTCTCAAAACTAATTTAGCAGAAGAGTAAACCTGTAGTGAATTCATGATATGAAGAAAGATGATCCATGGAAAAGAGGGAAAAACTCATGTCTTCTCAGACTTACTTCTTTATTCTGACAAGTTTCAACTCACTCTCTTATTTGGTGTCCAGGTGGAGGAGGAATCTTTTGTGACTTGCCTGGCATAGTTCACTCTAAGGGATTATTTGTGCCTTCTGCTACATTGCCCTCTGACTTCCATCAGCCACTTCTAAGGTAGCAAGTCTTGGTAATCATACTGTTCTTAATTTATAATTCCTAAGAAATTCTTTCATGAGCTAAAACATAATAAAGAACATATAAGAAATTATTAAGATAACAATATATGCTATACACTTAGCTGAAAATAAAGTAGTGAAAATTTACCTTAATACTTATTTCTTGTAAGTTGTCATCAGTACATGTTAGTAGTAAAAAAAAAAAAAAAAAGTCTTCTCAGTATTATAAATTTATAAATTGCAATACTAAGATTAGCAGGGAACACAGAAATAAAAAGTAAACCCCAAGGAACTTGAAACTCAGAAATGGTGCTGAATATAGTCATGTAAACCAACTTTTTCAACATAAAATAATTACATAATTATAAATATATTGGAAACAAACCTTAAATTTTCGCTTCCACATAAAATGACTGAAATAAAGTTTTCTACACAGAAACTGCAACATACCTGTTCTGCCTCATTTTCATGGCAGACAGGAAAATAACATTTCCTTTCCACCTCCAATGTAAGTTAGTGTCAGGCTGCAGAGAGAATAAAAAAGCAGAAGACTGCCGGCTTGATAAATTTATCCAGGATTTATCCGTATTCCACACTGTCCCCTTGCATACTTTCCAGACAAATATATGCGTATGGACAGAACCACTTTGAATCTCCCTGGCAGCAATGAAATGCTCCATTTTGTGAATGGTCTAAATACCTCAAGATAGATTAAGGAGAATGTCTTCTCTCAGGACTAAGGAATGTGCCAAAAAAGTGTCTGGATTACTGTGAAAAAAAGAGGGCAAGGGTAGATTGATGCAGAGGTCTTAGACTATAGCCATCTTAGCCAACAGTGGGAAAAAGAATATAGTGCTGAGAGCTGGAATGGCTGTATTAAAACGTGCAGGAAAGCAAAGGAAACTTTTATTTAATGAGACCAGAATAAGGAGCATAAAAAGTAGACAACAAGAATCATCAGTGAACAGTTAGATGAGAAATTTTAGGGAAAAGCTTTTACAGAACATGGGAGAAGGGAAGTGTGTCAAATATGCAAGTGTTTAAACTGGTCTATGCGCGTAAAGAAAAAAGGAACAAGAAGTTGAAGGAGGTGGAATGAGATATCCAAATTCTAGAAATTACAGACACAAGGAGAATGAGCCTGGGATAAGAACTACAGGTGAAAAGATACAGGATGGAAACCATTTGGAAAAAGAGCACACTGATGTAAAATAGGAGGAAGCTTACATTCATCAGCACACCTTCTGTTTCTTATACTTGAAGTAAAAGAAGGCCCAAATTAATTCCCTTGAAAACCTCGGTAACTTCATTAACTCAAATGGCAGCAGTCTGCATGGTTAGTCCCTTGGCTCAGCAGGAGGGCTTCACATGACAGAGCTTTCCAATAAGACAGAAGGAAGAATATTGGAAGGAAGAGCAAACTAGAAACCACCTTCTTTTAAAACACTACATTAAAAATAACAGTTAGGATTCTAGCCTTAGTTCAGTGCTTTTTAAACACAAGCTATATTTATAACCACAAGTACATAATTCACTTTCACCCATGTCATGATTTTCTTCTCTGTGACAGTCATATAGAAAGAAAACACATTCACCTCAGCTGTCAGGTCCTTAGACTAGATCATTTAGCCTTTTTCTTTTTGCTTCTGTTTCAAGGTATATGGCCTAGCTGTTTCCCAACTCCCTGATTTACCAATTTACAGTTAGTTTGGATGTAAACGACTGGGTTTATCTGTGCTATTTTCCCCTTCTAACAGCTCCTGCTAGCTCTCAATGCTCTCATTAAACTTAATGCTTAGTCAGCTGTTCACTATCTTCAGATGACTCTTCTTTACATTCATTCCCTTCACCCAGCAAGGTGGCAAAATACAGCACAAGTGCAGCTGAAGTACAAACTGCGATAGAGGCTTCCTCCCTCAGCTGTGAACATACGGTTTAACACCACTTGCTTGTTACCAAAGTGGCTGGAGATAAAAATGATTACAGCTTATTTAGTCTATATTTGAATAGTTGCAACAGAGAATGAACAGAAGCTAAGTCGCAATTTCTTTTACTAACAGTAACAGAAGTTCCAGCTGCTTATACTTTAACAGCCAAAGAAACTATTGTGACAATTTAATAGGATATTCCACATAACAGAGAAAACGTTCTAACAGAGAAAAAGTTCAACTAGTAATACTTTTTGTAACTTCTAATTGAGTTAGAATATATCATTCTAAAAAAAAAAAGGTGACAATTTAAAGACTATGTCAACTTATTAATGTCATTTCAGTTTTTAATTAGCATCTATGGCTACATGCTCTGTGTGAACTAGAACTCCTCAACCATGGCGTGAAAAATAGTCTTCCTAACTGAAAAGCTGCATAGGACCATGCAGAGGCTATCCATATGAGAAAGATCTTTACAACTGAAACAGTGGAGCTTCCTCCAAAAGAATCATTGCCTTTTAGCAATGTTTAATCTCAGAAATCTATTAGGGGGATAACTGGGTGAAATATAATGCTTGTGATATACTGTGAAAACAGGTTAATGATCTAATGATTTCTCTCAGCTTTAAAATCTATTTCCTCTGACAATAATTCAGTGTAGCATAAAGAGCACCCTAGACTGTGCAGTTTGATTCTCGCAGTCATTACTGTACTGAGGATCAATGGAGAGATTCAAGAAGATAAAAATAGTGTCTCAAACATACACAAGCACTGGCCTCGAGGCAAACATTGGCCCTGAAGGGGAAGAGCAATTTTGCAAAATACTTTGGAGAGATGATAGCCTACAAGGTATGCAGGATGGAGGCAGTGATTTCATATAGACCTGGTGTGAGGCATTCAGAGCAGGCTAACAGCAGTGTATGTCCTCAACCAGCACCTGCCTGACCAATAAACTTTTTATTTAGCACTAAGATTGTTAATTGCTAGAATAGAGACCAGAAAAGACCTTCCTAAAAATTTATTCATTGCAAAGAATTATCATGTTGAGGAGGAGGCTAATCCACCTCATTCCTAATGGCCAAGGATAGGCTAGTTACTGATCCTTCTGTTTGCCAACCACAGATCTTCAGACTGATGAGTAGTCACTTACTAGTTTTTAGGAGGATTTTTCCTTTTGTTTTAAAATTAAACCAGTATCATTAAAAGGAATATAATGAATATATAGCTATATTTCATATATATATATATACACACATCATTAGAATTGTTCTAGAAATCTCCTCCTTTTAATATCTGTTCCTTCTGCTATGTATATTGAATTTGAAGGTTGAAAATTTCTGCATCCTCCTCATATTTCATCCATCTACCAGTGTATACAATAACTGAACCTCTCTGAGCACATGGGCTCGGGAGATGATTGTTTCCATTTAACAGGAAAGGGCTATTGCACACACACATAACTGAAGCAGGACAGAGAACCAGGTCAATCTGGAAGGTACAGCAGAAGCACTCACTCCACTCCTCAGGACCTTGCTCCTCTCAGGTAGGAAGTTTTGGCCCAGATTCTAGTATGTGGATCCATGATTCCACTTTTGGGCTTTCTACAAGACATTGGTGACAGCCTGGTTCTGATGCTGAAAGCAGCTCCTGCCACCAGATGTCTGGGAAACAAACATGAGAGGGAAAAGGGAAAAAAATTGAAATGCGTACTCAAGCAGCTGTCCTGGAAGAATCAGTGGGTCTGCCTAGCTTTTTTCCATTAAGACATTTATGCTAATAATTTCACTCACTGTACTTTCCTGATCCCAAATGGTCTTTTTTTTAAGTGACCAACCAACAGAACCACCTTCAAGAATATGGAAGAACAGTCAGGTCTGAGTATATTCAGCAGCTGTACTTCCAGGATTACCCTCAATACAAAACCTACAATCTTGATTCAGCCCACACATCTGATTTCAGTGACTCTGGCTGAGGTGACTAACTACTGTGCCTCTATATTTTCAGTCCAATGGTGATTTCAGCAGAGGATCATTATGTCGATCAGTACAGCTTTGCACAGAGCGCTGAGAAATACAAGACAATCAAGCAATCACACTTCTCATTTCTGAGAAGACAGAGGAAAATCTCAAGGGTGGTTGTTAGCCACACAGAAAAAACCAATTTAGCAGAGATTATACTAGAAAGGAAAGGAAACAAAATGAATTAATTAAATTAATGGAATAGAAATAAATGAAGGTGTTTCCAGCCAAAATATGTTGAATGTATCTATTATTGAGGTATGAGATATACTTGCCTACTAAAAATATCCATGAATAATTCAAGGTAAAAGTCATGGGTTGTTTTCAGGAACTCGTCACTTATGATTCACTCTTCTACTTAAACTATTTTCTCTCAAATTCTGCAGATGGTAATAAGGTCCTAGCTACTGTATGACTAGCAATGTAAAGGAAATACAATTCACATGGCTGAGAAAGCAGACTTAAAAGGGACAATTTACAGAGCGATTGTTTAATTCAACTATCAACATTAAGGTGTTTAGCACCAGCTAAAAAGTCTCTAAGAAATTTAACTGAATGAGGGACTCTGAATTCTTCCTGTTTCCTCTTTCCTTCCACCTTCATTATCAAAGAATGTTTTAATTCACACGGTTCTTCAGATAAAAGAAATACAGAACCTTTACAAAGATGTATTAACTCAAAAAGCTATGAAAGTGAAAGGCACCTCAAAAAGTGACTTCCAGATTTATTTTTTTAAAAGCAAAGAGATTGTATGTACTGGAAAAAACACTCAAAAAATTGTGAAAAATAAAAAATATAAACCTATTCTCATTCCTCATTCTCTTTTCCTATGTCACTTAGATTTTCACTTTGAATTTTTTTTTTTTACTTCTTCCTCTATTAACATTTGGTTTTTGCTGCTTAAGCTTCCTGACTTTTACTGTTTTGTTGGTATGTACAATCTGTGAAATCTCAGTGATTTTAGGTAGCATAAACCAAGAGTATATCAGTGATTCTCACACTGAAATTATGTGAAAGTTTCCTAGTTCTATGGAAGAAACGTCTATATGTAGTACAGCAGCTGATAAAATATTTGGAAAAAGGTACCTGAAATTTTATTTTAGACAAGCAAATTCTAGTTAGAAAACTTCTTTCTAACAGAAAAGAAATCTACTTTCCTGAATCCATGTTATTTTTGAGTTACAAAGGAAAAGGGCCCAAGCTTTTCATTTTAAGTAACCATTTGTTTCATGTTAAGGTGTTAAGAATTATTGTTGTCTTACTAATGGAGTTTTCAGTTGCATAAGCATTAGTCACAGCTATATTGAAAACAGTTCTCTTGTGACAATTCTAACTTACTATCTCAGAAAAAATCTTAAAATTTTTTAATGGCTGTTATTAAGCTTACTGGGCAGCAAAATGTCATGAATAGTTTCATTTAGGCTGCTAGCACATCTATCTGCATTTGCACCTCAGAAATGCAGTTCCACTCACTTGACATTTAAATTGCTTTGTCAGTCAGCAGAAAACAAATTCACACATGCAAATTAAAAAAAAAAAAAAAAAAAGTCATCCTGTATTATTGTGTTTCTCCAAGGGGCAAAACATGGAAATGTTACAATAAAATTGTGTTTCATTTATCATACCTAACCACAGCTCAACCCAACAAAGCAATGTTCTTAATTGACTGTATATAAAACAGTCAAGTCCTTTTACACTATATTAGAATGCTATATTAAAATTAAATGCTTATTGTTATCAGAAAATACTATATTGGTTTCTAAAAATAAATGTGATAAGCTATCCCATGATGCACATGACAACTAAACCCTCAAAGCTGCTATATTCTTTCTCCCAGCAGATTAGATTTTTAGACTGTTATGTTGTACTCATCGTCTTCATCCCATCTTTCCCCAAAAGTGTTATAATATAATATCCTCTGGTCTCTTTGGAAAATAGTTTGATCTTTTTCTTTTCAGACACTTGCACAATGTATCTTAATGGTAAAACAACACATGCAATGAAACTATGGAAGTCTGCAAAGTCTAAAAACACCTGACTGTTTGGGAGTTTCTTAAATTTCCTTGCCAGGATGTCAGATTTCTCAGATTTGCCTGATTCCATGGAGTTTATTTTAATTTTTTATTGAGACTACTGTTCTCAACAATAGACTTAGAAAGTTATTTTCCCTCATTCTAATGTTAATTTATGATTACTCTTCAGTGCTAAAAAACTATATGCTTCTGCAGGAAAAATGAGTATTATGAACCTTTGTAAATGTAACATCTAGCAAAAAAACCCCAAACCAAACCAAAACAAAACAAAACAAAGAAATTAACTTTTTTAGTGTCCAGTTTCTGATGCCTATTACACAATAGTATTAAAATTAAGGCATTTATCTGAAGTTATTTATTTAGACAGATAGAAAGATAATCAGATTCTCATCCAAAATAGTATTTTGAAATAAACTAAAATAGTTGCTATATTTCTATGGAATCTTGGCAAATAGAGTGCTGAAAAAGTTGAGAAGGTTATCACCACTTAGTATCAGTGGAGCATATGAAATAAATACACATAGGGAAATCATAAGAGATCAAACCATATGTGGGAGATCTTAAGTCTTATAATTTAATGCAGTGTTTAAACCCACTGAAAGGTTATGGCAATGAAAATGAGATAAGACAATGTCTGGAACAAAGTAGGAACTGAAAATATATCTGTCCCTAACTTTTTTGAAAACTCTAAGCTACTATGGCTCCACAGAAGCTGCCTTGGACAGAGACTGTAACTTTTTGGTTCATACCTATGGAAAATGATGAAGTGATTTAGCTATAATAGTTTCAGCGACCAGTAAAATGGATTCCTGTGCCATTTTGTGACTGCTTGAGTCATCAGGTCTTTTGTTCTATGAGGAAGGAAAATTAACGTTCCTTCTGTTTTCACAGCTGGTATATTCCTTTTCAGAGCCTTTTTTTTTTTTTTTTCAGCCGCTATATCTTTCTCTGAAATTATTTTATTCTCAGAACCGACCATTCTCTGGGTGTTTGTTTTTGAGGTCAATCTCTTTTCAGTCCTAGCTACATCACATTTTCCCCTGGATACTATCTAGTACAAGCTCCTTCCAGTTCCACTCCACAAAAGCTTTTAATGTTGCTTTCTAGGACACTCTTCATGTTCATACTCCTTTAACAAGTCACATTAATGCAGAAAACTGTAATAAGTTGAAGAGTTAATCTGTATATTTATGGCTGAAGTTGTAAAAATTTTTCCTCCCATAAACTTTTCAGGAGACTATATAGAAGACAGCACCAGAATCAATGCCTTTTTCCTAGTCCTGTAGAAGAGGGGAGGGGAGGGGTAGGGTAGGGGTAGGGGAGGGGGGAGGGGGAGGGGGAGGGGAGGCGAGGCGAGAATAGATTCAGTTAGAAGGGACCTACCAGTGATCATCTAGTCCAACTGCCTGACCAGTTCAGGGCTGGCCAAATTAAAGTATGTTTTTCAGGGCACTTTTCAACACTGACTGGCTGTTCCAGTGTTTGACCACACTCTTGGTAAAGAAATGCCTCCTAATGTCCAGTCTAAACCTCTCCCAGTGCAGCTTTGAACCGTTCCCATGTGTCCTATTGCTGGATACCAGGGACAAGAGCTCAGCACCTCCCTCTCCCCTTCCCCTCCTCAGGAAGCTGTAGAGAGCAAAAAGGTCACCCCTCAGCCTCCTTTTCTCCAAACTAGACAAGACCAAAGTCCTTAGCCACTCTTTATGGGACATTCCTTCCAATGCTTTTACTAGCTTTGTTGCCCTCCTCTGGATGCATTCAAGGACCTTTACATTTTTCTTAAATTGTGGGACCCAGAACTGCACATAGTACTTAGGGATGAGTGCACCAATGTTTGCTGCGATCCTTCCAAAGTACTGTTTTCTCCTGGGATTTTTCTTTAAATTCCCCTCTGACCAGGTGCACTAAGCATGCTTATGGAACAGTTCAGGTGGGTAGGGACCTTGAAAGATCATCTGCTCCAACCTTTTTATGGGAAAGGAAGCCTACATGAGATTATATTAACATGCTGTGCAGTCACATCTTGAAAACTTCCAGTGATGAGGACTCTACCGTGTTGCTGCTCTTACAGTAAGGAAAAAAAACAACTTACTTGTTTTGAGATGAAACCTCTCCTGGTGAAACATACCCATTTCTCCTTGTCTTCTTCACGTGCCTACATGTGAAAAGGGAGACTGTCCTCTTTCTAGCTGCCCTTTAAATACTGGAATATTGTTGTGTCCCCCTTGAGCCTTCTCTTCTCCATCAAGAAATGACCTACTACCATCAGTCTTTCCTCATAGGACAGGGTCTCCAGCCCTTTTACCATATTCATGGCCATCGTTTAGATAGTCTCCAGTCTGTCTGTGTCTTTTGCATTGTGAGACCAGAACTGGACACAGTACTCCAAGTATGGCCTCACAAACACTGAGTAGAATGCTTGTGGAGACATATTCTACCATGTCCTCTAGAGAAAACTATCTATTATCCTCTGCCACCTTCATGAAATTGTAATGTTTTGGGTTTGTCTGATTTTTTCCTTTTTTTTTTTAGAATAATTTACTTAATTTCAGTGTTTTAAAAAATAAAATAAATGTAAACAAATGTAAAACAAAAAAGAAAAGAATGATCAAGATAGAAATTACTTCCTTTTCTCCAGTTTTCACTATTGCACTTAAATGCCTTCCCAACCTACAATTATTTTTTTCCCTATTTTGACCCTATTATCTAATGAAGAACAAATAAACAAAATCAACAAGCAAAAGAATCCCTCAGAAAATACAACCCCCAGAAACAAAACAAAACTAAGGGTACTAAGGGTAAAAACTATCCCACAAAGGAAGGACACGTCTTTTATGTGCACACAGTTCACTCTGATCCATCAGAGCATGTCTTACCTCCCAAGACTTGAATGACTTAATCAAACATTTACTTGCTCCCTGAAGCTATAAGATGATAAAAATTCCATACCTCGCAGAGATCACATGAAAAAGAAGAAACACAGGTTAAACTAGCAAACAAGGAAAAACTTATTTTGTCAATGTACTACCCATTGGTAAAAGGGAGCTTGTTTTGGGGTTTGGGGATTTTTTCCCTCTAAGTGACATATAATTAGTAGACTGTGATGCTAATATGCAAACAGATATACATGCAAACACAATCATTTTTCACACAAACACAGAGAGAACTTATGTGCTTTACCAACCTCAACAACAAGATATTCTGTTTCTAAAAAAATCTGAGGGTCTCTTCCCCCCCCACCCCCCCACCCCAAACATCTTCTGCCTTTAAAACATCCTTACAGTTTCCTCTGTTGCACCTACAATTCATTCTAAAATGCCTACAGCCACTGGGGAATATACTGATGTCTAAATATTGTATCACAGTGGTGTTTTCTTAAAATTCTGGTACTCTTGGGTTTCACAATAGCCAGAAGGTAATTTCAGTGCAGAAATGGAGATCACAGATTGTGATTCTACTTCTAGATCTAATAGCACCTGGTAATAAAAGCACATGCTATACAATGTCTCTCAAAGATTCTTAACTGAAAGGTACAAAACCTCCTTATAGGACAAAATGATCCCTGGAATGTGGTTGACTGTTTTCATATGTTTGATCTAACCTCAAGCTAGTAATACTGACCAAAAATTCTGTTATTTCCAAAGACCAGTCTATTTCAAAGAAATTGTCTAGATATTCCTAATGGAAGTTTTTACATACAAATAAATTCTAAAATGCAGTTACCAAAGGCATCAGCTCTGACAAAAATACCTCTCTGTGGCCTTACCAGACAATTATCGGCACCAGCCTAACTTTCAAGTACTTCTGAGGTTTTAGTATTAGTATTAGAAGTTGTAATATTAACCAAGATGCATCCAAGTAGATCACATTGCTGAAGTATAAGGTAGCCTCAGAACTAGTAAAATAATTATAGCTTGCTCTAGAAAGGAATATGACAAGTTTCATGCATCTGTTATTTCTCAAGCTGATGATGTGGAACAGGGCCTTGTTATATGTCTCTTTCTTCCAAGTCTCACCATATTTTGCTATCGGCGGACTGGCAAATCAGATGATGAAGATGAACTTGCTCTGCATACGGACACACACTGACCTCTGCCCCCTACCCTTTGCTCTTGACTGTCCTATGCTTTATTCTTCAGGGAATAAACAGGTATTCTTTCATGTTTACTATTACATTCTGACACATATACATGCAAGATACTGCTTTTAGTATGGCCAGGACAATTACTTTATTAGGAAGTGGTAATAATCTTCACTACAGTAAAATTGCAGCGGTGTATTATTCAGAAAAATGAATACAGGGAAAGTGGATGGCCAAATCTAAGGATGCCTGTGTGTCTTATACCAATTATCAACATGTCATTGAAGGGGGATCACATTAGAACACATGATGTCTTCATGGACTATTGCAGGAAAAAAAAACTTAGATTGCATGTACAAAGGCATACTAATGCTAGAGAAAAGTCATTAAGGAACTGCTGGCTTTTTTGCCTGATTACTTTAGTTCTGAGCTTTGTACTGAGAGGTGGCATGGTTTTCATAATAACATTTTTAAAGCACAGCTTTGTACTTTATTATTTATTCATGCTACAGGATGAGCCTTTGGATTTTTCTTAGAATTCACAAAAGGCTGATTGTTAAATGAAAAGCAATAACCTACTGATCTCAAAAGAGAGGACACACAGACTGTCAATAAATACATCAAAAGGAAGCTACATTCACAAGCTAATTAAGTAAGTCTCTACAGATGAGCAGAGATGGACTAAAGTATGTTTCAGAAGACTGTACATAGTACACTCATTGCTTGGATGTATTTGTTACCTGAATAAATACAACATTCTTCAGACTCCACTGTTCAGTTCCATTCATCTTCTGACTAATGAAAGTAATTATCCTTGCTCCATACTAACTTTGTGAGTATCCCCAGGAAAGAACACAAGATTTTCATTCAGTGCCTGAGTACCACAGAACCAGGGTTGTTAGAATAAGTGGTTTCTGACTGCTGTCAGGAATGCTTCGTCAAATCAAAGCATTAATCCTGCTTATCACTTTTCACTATGAGGCACCACGTTTTATCTCTAGATGAAGATTTGATTCATAGTCTTTTAAACACATATTAATTCAAACTTACTGTCATGAAGCTTTTCTGTCTGATCATTTGTTCTTGTAGAAGAAGCTTTCTCTATTGGAGAAATTTTGGAACACAAAGGTTGCCTTTGCATCAAAGGCTTTGTGTCATGCCCCCATCTGCTAGCAAAAAGATTTTTTAAATAGTATTTTTCTTCAACAAACGCTAATACATGTGCTTAAAGGACTCCCAAAACCTAGACTTTCAAAGAAAATACAGAGCATCACTGGAGTGGTGATAATGTTACAAAAATCTTCAGATTAAATATTACAGTACTTCAAAAATAAAGTTATGGTGCCTCTCAGCACAGTTCTTGTATTTTTTTTTAGAGAAATGGGCACTGCAGAAGAGAAGGAAAAATGTTATACAATGCAAGTAGTTTTTTGGTTCTTTTTTGTCATCACTTCTGACCATTTGCTTATGACCACTTACTCCTATTTGTGAAAACTCCCAAACAACATTTTGGCCATTCAGACCAAAATTCCAAATTGTCACTTCTCCATTCCATGGCATAAATTTGTAAGCCTGATATTTATTAAGAATGCAAATATTTTTTGTTTTATTGAATACAGCCTTAGTACATGGTATTGAATGTAAACAGAAGACATGCAATGATTGCAAATGTAGCATATATACAGAGATACAATAGTAATAAAATATTTCTGCAGGTTCCAAACCTGCTTTGAATATGGAAATGTAACCTTTTGTGTAATGGTGGAAAGAGGTAAAAGAAGCTAAGGAAAAAAGCTTTTAAATAAAAACGTTATTAAGCTACTATATAAATACATCTGTAGTTAAAATAAACTGTTCTTTAAAACTAAGAACAGTAGAATATAGGAGTAACACAGTAACATACAGGTAGTGAAGCCAAATTAGTGATGCCAGGTTCTGAAATTACTGCAATCCAATGAGATTCCAGCAGAACTTCAATAGATTTAGGGAAGCATTACCTGTGAGGAGTACCAGCAGAAGAGACAGAAACAGTAACCATGGAATGCAGCAGTTAGATAGCATCCCCACTCCAAGAAGCTGCCTTGGACATTATTCTGGGTGAAATGTGATCCTTCATCCCATATATACGGTGGGTTTGATCCAGGTCTTTCTTAAGTGAATAGAAAAGGGAAAACTTTTTTTGTGTGTGTGATATGTTGTTGGTCCCTTAGTTAATGGGAGTTTTTGAAGATTGGTCTTTGACTGTGTTGTAGATATTACAGCAAAAAATAAGGCTGGGTAACACATATTTTTTTTCTTTCAAACCCCTCCCTACAGTTTTGTCCACAGTTGTGCTAATATACCGACATGCCATTTTGTGACTAAGCTTTATCAAGCATCAACACAGATTTTCTTAGGTCACATATTCTACTGCTTTTCACCTACGTGAATGGTGCTACCCAAATTCACTCCAGCTGTGGTTCTGGGTGATAGGAAATACCATACTATTTTGCTATATTTGTCTGCTTTATTGTGTTGAAATGTCTCTGTTGTGTTTCCAGGCTCAGAACTGGTCACGCAGTTGTATTCAGAAAACAGGAGAGGCAGCAGACATCCACAGATCTCTCCCCATACTGTACAGATGGCATGGAAAAGTCATGCCAGAAGACTGATTCAGTTACTTCAGCAAACTATGACTCGATTTAAAAAATATACTGTAACACATTTTAGTCAAGTAAATTATTCATACTGCACATGAAAATACCTGATATTAGAATGAAATGGTGGATGTTTCCTCAATGGAAGAGTGTGAAAAGTATCACATTTTGTACAGGAATATTTTTCAGTGTGTATTGCAATTATAAAAAAAACAACCTATAATGTTTAGCAAGTGACATCAAAGGCCAGCAAAGAGTAATTCTTATCCCCTCTTCATTTTAAATACTTAAAATAAAGTGTCTTGAATTAGGTTAATTTATATTGGAATATGATTCTAAAATGTTATGAAAATCTGATATCACGAATTTTTTTGACTGCATGACTGCAAACTTCACCCTTTCAGCCCTCCAAGACAGATAAAAAATTCTTCTTGTCAATATAACTGGGACAAAATCTCTCCTATGTACAGTGGCACAGAAAGGACAGAAAAAGAGCCCAAATAGAATCTTCTTGAAATATAAAAGAAAGCCTTCCTTATGAAGGCTTATGGCTTTGATAAGACCATGCTTAAGAACATTTTGTCAGACCCAAATGGTAACAAAATCTGTAATATTGCTGTGATAAAGTGTACTGCCACTGTTTCCCCATTAACGATGTTCCAAACACAACTCTTCCTCAGTTATATGAATTTGGAAATTAACTTTCATGTCAGTAGTACTAAATCAGTGTAGATTTGTAGCAAGTACAGAATGTCCAAAAACTTAATTAGCTCACTCACTATTAATTGAAAAAAAAAAAACTAAGGGAATGGCTTTCTAGTGATGGAAACCTAACTTTATCTACTTTGCAGAAAATCTAAGTAATTAAATAAAATTTGCAACATGCCTTGCAAGAACGTCTGCTGTTCTACTATATTAACAAGTTCTGCAGTGTCATTCTGTGCCCACAATTCAAAATAATTTCAGATAGAGGGCCTTCTTCGGGATAAAACACTGGCTAACACCAACATCTGCTGTTTAAGCATAGGATCATCACTGAGAATGAGTACTGTTAGCAAAAAGGAATGACCTATAAGAAAATGAAAAAAAAAAATATCAGATAAATTTGAAAATATTATTAATTTTTGTATTTAACAAAGAAAAATTAGGAATTTTGCTGCAGTTTTGTACACTACAACAATTCATCAAGAGAGTGCTATTCTTCTGAAGCAGCTACAGTTTGCTGGTAATAATTCCCAAGTGAGTAGGATGCACGCTGACAAATCTAGAATAACAAAAAAGCAGTTAGAAGTGAGGCAATGGCACAATGGTTTCTACAAAAGAACAAGAATATTAGCATGATATAATAAAGCACTGTGTTTGATTAAAAAAAAATTAAAAAAAAAAAGAGTTGAATACATTTGAACCTTTTAAAATTGTCCTTAGCCCATATTAAGATACCTTGTGTCCTTTTTGAATGTCAAGTCTTCTGGTATAAATCCAAACTGACAGAAGCAATGAAACAAAGTTGTTTCAGATGATAGATGATTCAGATGATAGATTTCCACATAATTGGAAATAAGATCAAATTTTCAGTACCGTTTTAGGAGTATGCCCCTCCCCACCTCCAGCACTCCTCAGCATGCTGTAAATTGTAAGCTTCTTTAAGTCCTGTAGTTCCTATACAAAAATCTGGAGAGACCACTAATATTTCTCTGTCTTCTAACAGAGTAAATATGAACTTTTACTACACATTGTGACCCTAATTCATGATTTCATGAAAGATCATACTTGTTACTAATCTTCTAGTCTCTGCTTACATCACCCTGAAGATCAGAGAGAGCCAACAAGTACTTTTAGATAAACATATACATAGTTATATGTGTGTATATATATATATAAACATATATACATATAGCCTTAACAACACAAACATAGCTGAGATACCACTCATCTTCTGAATCAGGTTCTGAGCCAAGAAGCAGAGATGTCACGTGTCACTCTAACAATTAAGATACTCAATACTTTATAGGGAGTGCTTGTTTGCATTTACTTAAAAATTCTATGAGCTATGGACATATATGCGAGTATTAAAATGCATTCACAGATAGAATATTCATTGATTAGCAGTTGAGTACTGTTTCCTAGGTTCAGCTGCTTTATTATGTATTTGGGAATGTTTTCAGAATATTGCTGCATTCCTTCAAAAGAGAAAATTATTTTACAATTCTTACTATGTAACAGTAACATATAATTAGTTTATTTTGAAACAGCATGTCCTCCAAAGAGTGCAGTTATTCATCCTTATTATTACCATCTATTATGATCCATCACTCCATCATGTGGGTATTTAATTTTGATAGCCTGAATATGAACCAGGATTCACGACACTCTGAAATGTTTGCAGTACCATATCTTATATGAAATTAAACTTACAAATTTAGCAATGACTGCACTTGTGGAAATAAAGTGTATTGTTCTTTTTATCTAAAGCTTAGGGTCTCAAGTCAGTGATGCTCTAAGAAATCGGGCACCAATTCAACAGCAACAACAGAAACCCTCTTTTGGGAATATGTAGGCCTATGCACAGCCTAATTAAACTATGACTGGGGAGTTATTATATTTAAAATGAAAATTTAAAAAGAAACAATTTCTTAATAACAATATTAGATTATTATTTACATAATATTTAGACAAATATACATTTTGACTTCCTGTGGCTTTTAATTCAAGTTAGTTAATAAAAAATTCAATATTTTCAAGTCAGTTTATTTCACAAGGCTAAACTGTAGCTCTAAGGAATGCTTAGCACATAGATGTGATCTCTGAAGGACGGTTTAGGTAACCTTGGATTACATCATGATTCTAAATCTCTTTCTTTGTTTTTCAGCTTCTCCCTTGCTGCAAGGCTGGGAAAGGAACATACTGTCCTTAAAAGATCATTAGCTTGATAGAAATCAGAGAAGTCCTTTTGCAAGTATATTGGCTGTAATGCACACAAACAATTTACTTTCAGTATTTTCCATGCCTTCACTTACCTAAATACTACAAATTTAAAATTCTACCAACCATGTTATATATGCTGAAAATAGACTCCTTGTACTAATTGTACATGTCAGTATAGTTTTCAGTAATATTAATCTATTTACTGGTTTCGTAAGGCTAACTGCTTTGCAGGGTGCCTCACCTGAGTTATATTTTACATGGAAACACACAGGTTTTTAGATTCTACTTTAGGTTTTATGCAACTTGAATGCAGAGAGGAAAGGTGGGGCTGGTGCCAGAAAGAACTGCCAAGTAGTTCCAGTTCTGTTAAACTACTCAAGAGAAAACAGCCCTATGGTGATGTTGCTTTGAATTCTTTATGGGGCTCCCAAAAGTGACAGATTCCTCCAGGCCTCCAAATTAGCAAACCTAGATCTGTTTCTAGTAAAAGCACAATCTATGCCTTTTTGTAGTCTGGTTTCAGGAAAATACAATTAATACAAACCACAGCTACTCAGGTGGAAAGTTGTAGGCTGTTCACTAGAGGACTAAATCATGGGCTGCAGCAGCTACCATGTTGTTCAAAGCTTCTCTGCTCTATAATTACCCTTCAGGCTTGCCGTTCTCTTTTTCTTGTCATTCTGTATTTTGAATTAAGTGGAACAGGTAACATTCCAAAATCACTTTCATTGAATTTGAACTAGGCTTAAACATGATTAATGTGTACAACTGGTGTACGCAAAGTTTTGCCTTGTAGGAAATATGCACAGAAATAAATTAAGTTCCTTCTACTGAAACATTTTGAAAACTGCATGACAATGTGAGTCATAGTATCCCATTGAAATTTCTAAAAGGTTGCTTAAACCAGCCTAGATGGCTTTGCACTAGAGCATACAAAGAACTCTAACTCCTCTGAGCTGTAAGATCAAATTGCCAAATTGGGGTCTGTAAAACAGAGTCAGATGACACTTAATCTCTATCTGTAAATACCGAGAAAGGTGCCCTTGGCCTTGGCGCTGCCCCAGCCACAACAGCCACACTATACCGCTGCCTGGCTTGAACCAGCACCAGCCTTATTGCTGCTGCCTCACGTGGACATCCCTGGCCTGCAAGGCCCAGCTCTCTTAACTTCTATGCATCTATGTTTTGCTTTGTGAGAAAGGAATTGTCTACCACACTCTTTCTAACTTTATTTGTGAGTGTTTGGATGGGTGAACTTAACAGAGAGATCAGAAATAATAATAGAATCTGACTACCTGTTGCCAGTTTAGCAAATTTTAGATAGCAGCATATAAATGTAAAAAAATCCCATAATAACATACTGTCAGAACAGAGCTCCTCTAAAGTAAGCCATTTAAAAATCTTAACACATTTACTTATGTTTTACACCCATTATTTTTTTGTTTGCTTGCAAGTAAATCAGGGCAATAAGAATGCCTACCTTTGTTCAAAAGCCATTGAAACATCAGCATCTTTAGCTGAAATTTTATCTGACCACTGCCTAAAAGAAAGATCTGAAAATCTGAGGAAAGGCACTTTAGCTATCTCATATAAAGTAAAATTAATTGTTGTTCAATAAAAATATTCTTTAATGAAAGGACAAATCTCTTCTTTAAGCTAAGCATAACAAGGGATTCATTCTGGGCATATCTCAAAACTTCTATCTGTACTGAAAGTATTTCCAGCTTCTCATATCAAGCATTTAAACATAAGCATGAAATACACATATAAAAGAATAAGAAAGGGATCTTTAAGCTACACACTTTTTGGAACCTATATAATAAATCTAAAGGAATTAGAATGAATCCTTCCTGCTGGAAAAGGAAGTATCATAACCTACCTTGTCACTCTATTAGTTATGGGCATATAATCAGGTACAGTAAAACTGGAAAAAAATAACTGTTAGAGTTTCCAAATATGAAACATGAAAATAGACTGTAGTGTAATTTACATAGATATACCAAAAACTCTGCTTAGTCCACTACAGAAATTTTCATTCAATTAAAATTTCATTTTATGAATTTAAGTATATCTGAGATGTTTTTCCAATCTTCCTCCCAAACAGTGGAAAATATCTCAATTTGCTGTTTTCTGTTAATGCTTTGAAATATTTTAGTGAGATTTCTTCATTCTGACCATATGGTATTATTATTAACAATTCAGTGTAAATGTATTGTCATAAAATATAGAGATCTAGTGTTAAAGGCATAAGTATGACCATTTCCAAATTGCTTTTATAACAGAATTTACAAGAAGTCAAGCAGATGGGAACAAGATGAGCCATCACTTTCAACTCCAAACAGGGCAATGCCAATCTTTAATTTATCATTCATTCATCTTGCATCTGGACTCCAGATTTCTGCTTTAGGAAGTCAGGCAGCTGTATCATGAAACCCTTGATGTACTATTTAATTTTAACACCGAACAGTAACCAGACAGAAAGCTTGACAGTGACTTCAAACATAAAGGTTGAAACTTTTTGGTAAAAACCATGAATAGCCATCCTGTAGTCATTATACAATAGCTGCAGCTTTTCAGAAAACATGGAGGTTTGAGGAAGATTTTGATGGCCTGACTTATATTAATTAGAAAGCTACTACAGCTGCAGAAGACAGTTGCAAAACTGCCAAACACTAAAGGATTTATGTGAAATAATTAGAATTATTAAAAGATCTGAAATATAAATCTGAGATAACAATCTTGGTTAGAAATCTGAAAAAAACTGTCATATAAAATTTGAAAGAATTATCAGTAGCTAATGAAATATTCTGAGAAAAATAGGTTATATTACAAGACTTCAGAGAAGGGTCTGCTGGACCACATTCACTCCATCCAAAAGTCTTCAGGAAGAAACTGGAGGACATCAAAGGAAGTCCATGACTTCCAAGCCTATACATGTTATATAAGCATTGTCACTCAGGCCTTGTGGATCCAACATACTACAAGGAAAGGCCAAGCCCAGGATTCCTCCAAATTCCAGCTGTTTTGTAGGCCTGTGACTATGGTGTCACCCAGGCACTGGCCTTCTATCAACATCCCAAGAACAGATAGAAAATGAGAGGCTAAACTTGGTGTTGTGTTGCTGAAAGCCTATACTAAATAGGCTTATGTTTCTCTCCAGCATACCCAGGAGTTTAGACATACCCTTGCACTAAACATGAAAGCAAGACAGACTTGGACTTAGACCTTTAATTAGCTAGATACACACAAGGGCCAATGTAATAAAACCAGTGTTCAGAATAAAACAGAAATGTTTCTGTCCTGGGCGTGCAAAAGTAATGCACAGGAGTTTGAAACAACAGCTAGAATTCAACCCCTGCCTTGCCCCACAAGTTGGAAGCACACCTCTGCAGGCAAAGTGCTCCCTATCCTCTCTGGAGCAGTACCTGCACGGCACTCCCAGAGCTGCTGCCACAAGTGAAAGCTAGCTGATGCTGGCCAGCATGGGAACTGCTGTGAAGAAGTCTTTACTTTGGGTAAGGCTTTAATCTTCTATTTGCTTCTCAGTTATATGCTACACTATACTTTTTGGCCATATAAAGCGCTACCAGATGGATTGTTGAAAACACCGAGAAGCTGGGGACAATGTGCCTTTTTATATTGGGGTTGCGTGGCAAGGTTTTGGTGGCAGGGTAGGTACCTACAGAGGTGGCTTCCATGAGAAGATTCCAGAAGCTTCCCCCATGTCTGATAGAGCCGATGCCAGCAGGCTTCAAGACAGACCTACTGCTGGCCAAGGCCAAGACAATAAGTGATCGTGGCAGTGCCTCTGCAATAACATAATTGCAAAGGGGACAAAACTGCTGCCCAGTTGCCAGAAAGGAGGATTAAGAAGATGTGAGAGCAACAACCCTGCAGACATCAAGGTCAAGTGAAGGAGAGGGAGGGGGTGCTCTAGGCACTGGAGCAGAGATTCCCCTGCAGCCCATGGTGAAGCACATGGTGAGGCAGGCTGTGCCCCTGCAGCCCATGGAGGTCCATGATGGAGCAGATATCAACCTGCAGCCTGTGGAGAATCCCACTTGCTCTCCAGCATGGATGTGCCCAAAAGAGGCTGTGGCCCTGTGGGAAGTCCAAGCTGGAGCAGGCTCCTGGCAGGACCTGTGGACCCATGGAGAGAGGACCCCATGCTGGAGCAGTTTTGTTGGCAGTACTTGTGACCCTGTGGGGGACCCACACTGGAGCAGTCTGTTCTTGGAGGACTGCAACCTGTGGGAGGGACCCATGCTGGAGCAGATTGTGAAGATCTGCAGCCCATGAGAAAGACCGATGCTGGAAAATTTTGTGGAGAACTGTCTCTGGTGGGACCCCATGCTGGAGCAGAGGAAGCACGAGGAGGAACAGGCAGCAGAGACAGCACATAATGAACTTACCACAACCCCCATTTCTTGTCCCCCCTGTGCTGTGCAGGGGGAGGATGTAGAGAATTCAGGAGTAAAGTTGAGCCTGAGAAGAAGGGAGGGGTCAGGGGAAGGTATTTAAAGACTTGGTTCTCTCATTACCCTGCTCTGACTTGATTGGTAATAAACTAAACTAATTTACCCAAGCTGAGTCTGTTTTGCCTGTGACAGTAATTGCTGAGTGATCTCCCTGTGCTTATCTCAAGCCTTTTGCTGTATTTTCTCTCCCCTGTCCAGTTGAGCAGGAGGGTTGATAGAGCAGCTTGGTGGGCGCCTGATATCCAGCCAGGGTCAACCCACCACACTCCTTAGAAGATACCTGTAAGGTTATGGTAGGATAGTCAGATCTCATAACAATTTGTGATATATGAGAGATCTAAATTGTTACTGTAGTTTGGTGAACAATTAATTTTGTTTCTCCATCTGAAATGGCTTTTTAAAATAAATATAGGCATGATTTACCTCTACAGGGTAATATGCAATCATTCAAGGTGTTCCTTAAAGAGTGTATGTAAAATACTGCTAAATATTTGTGTAATGTTCCATTTCTATCCATCCTAGAGTTTACAAATAGAGAATCTGCCAATTTACTGATAAATCACTGGTATGTGTGTCCTTAGGTGTTTTTTGGGTTTTTTTTTTTCAGAAAGCAGTGCAAAGAGGCGATGTTAATGAGAGAGCAAGAACAAATATGTGTTGAAGCTCAGAAGAAAACCTATTTCTTGTCCGATATATTTAATTTTCCACTGATTATTCTTTTAGAATTTAGAGACAACTTATTATCTGGCATTATTTGTCACTGTTCTTTGGCTGTGAGCTGCAGTTTAGCACTGCACCACTACTGCACAGTAGCCCTTCAGCAGACATAGTTGACCACAGATACCAAGCTCAACAAATCTAGCAGCAGCAGAGAAACAATAGTAACTTCCAGGCCAAAGTGATCCTCCACCCTGAGACTGTGAACAACAAGCTGATCACAAGAACTGGGGAAGAGTAACAAGAAGAAAACAAAAGCTAGTAAAGGGACCAAAATACTGTACTGTGCGCCGCATGACACCTTTCCAAGTACGGTTGTTCTGCCCAGTACAGCCTACAGCAGATTAGGAAATACTGTTTATTCTACTGTGAGAAGTAGTGGATATAAAACGTGCACAGTGTCTTATTATGTTCCACTACTACAATGGCTCGCTCGGATCCCAGGAAACTTCCTGACAGTTGCCCTAATTTGCATCTAAGGGATCAGCCTAGATAGTCTGTAAAGCTTATTTGTCCACCTCTTCCCTAACACTCTTATCATATTACCTGCTACTCCTCTACAGCAAAGGATAGCTTTACTCCTTGATGCTGGAACTGAGATCCTTCTTCATGCTGCAGCTGAGAATATGTGGGTAACAACAGGCCAATGTACAGTATTTCAGCAGTGACATGGCTTGCTACCTTTCATTCAAAATGCACAATTTCTCTGAAAATATTTTACTGTTGAAACAATTCTTTTGCCACATGCACAAATATCAGGCAGTCAGTGAAAGTCATGTTACTGCTGCATTCAAACACAGAATTTTATCATGTTGAAGGTTTCAATCCATCTGAAGAAGCAGGCATCTGATTTGAATATTCCACACAATGCAAAAGATTTTAAAAGAAAATATGAGTCAGTGGTGTGACTAAGAGTGAAAAAAAATTGGTTCCCCACACCTCTTTCTATAGTACATTATGAATAATTTCCTGCTTTTACTGTTTGATGCATGAGCCTATGCTTGGACTACTGACTACATCTGAGAGACACAGGAAGAAAGAGTATGGAAATAATGGTGAATTTAAGATAATACGAAATTAAGAATAGGAAATAAAACTTCCAAGGGGAAAATGGTTTAGGCTATGTCATAGCATCCAAGGAAATGAAAGACGTCTTTCTATTTCTTAAATTTGAACTACAAAACCAGAAAGAATAATGAATAATCCTGCAATGACAAGAAAATCAGTGGGTTAATCCAAAAGGTATCTTACTGTTTGTTTAAACTTTATAATATTCCATTTTTACCCTCCCACATTTCATTTCAGAAAGGACAAAGATCCTGTTCAATCCTCAGAAACTCTAATATGAATCATGATACACCTTTGCATACTGATGATGCACAGCTTTGTATCCCATTTAGGGTAAGCCAGTCTCTTACTCTTTCATGATAATAATATCCAGTTGGCATTTCTCCTCATATACTGAGACCATACACTCTGACAGAAGGAAATACATGTAGTAGTATTTGGGGGTGAAACCTCAGATGACCCTAAGAAACCCCCACTACATCAGCCCAGCGTTGAACACAGGAGCTGGACCAGATGACCTCTGGCAGTATCTTCCAATACCTTTCATTCTGTGATCTGTGATTTCACAAGTCTTTTTCAGACTATTTCAAAAGCCACTCACATTTTTTCACAGAATGAAGAACAACACTGGAAAAGGAAGAAAAATGAAAAAGGTAAAGATAATGTTTTGGGCAAATTATCTAAACTGGTCACAAGTGCTTATTTTAGCCCTTAGTATTAAATGTCTCTTAAATTTATCTTACTGCAATTCCTCAGATCTCATGACTGCACCATTGAAATATCAAACATAGAGGAAAAAAGTATTTCTCTTTGCTTCTACCTCATCACTGAGTGTGTATTTGATGAGAGGGAGACAGAAGGGCCAAATATGACATCTGCGATAATGGAAAAGTTAAAAAAACTCCTTATGGACATAATGCCCTGAAATAACATCCCCACTGATGTTTTCTCCAGTGAATGATATTCCTTACACGTATATGATCAAAGAAAATATTTCTTATTCTGTAGCACTCTTTCCATTCTCTTTCTCTTTTGGCAGGAAGTCGCTGCTCTTTGTCTGTGTGCCACTGGGTTTTGACAGTGAGTTAATCACCAGCTGTGAAGCAGTCATCTGCAGCCTGTGATGTGGACTCAGATGGCCTAATTTCCACTAAGGCTTTTGCCATCAGTCTTCCAATGGCTTAGTGCTTCTAAAAGTCAAAACAAGTCAATAGTAAGGCACTGCAGCTGGGGTGGAGTCTGGACCTCAGTGCAGCTCTGCTTAGAGATTTGATTGCTACTTGATTTCATTCAGAGTTGCATTAACTTCAACATCATTGCACCCACAGTTCCTATTAAGTAATTTTAAGAAACCTTAGCCCATGAGAAGCACAGTTCCTATTCTAACATATGCTTCCAGAAAAGTTTTTTCCCATGGCCAAACTCCCTCAAATGTGCAGCAGTCTTCCTTCTTCACTAGAGACAATGAAAACAGACATGGAGCAATTTTTTTTTTTCTTCCGCTATTCCCCCTTGTCTGTGATAGAATTAGAAGTATATTTAATCTTGTCTGAGAATAAAGTTTATCTTTAGGTAAAAATTCAATTATTTTCTAAAGATTTCAATGTTTGATTTTCACTGGTTGAACTGGAATCCTCACACTCCTCCCAGCTCCAGAGTTTATTATTATTAAGTTGGCACTTCTCTGTGTTATTTGTAAATCTGAAAATTTGTAAACATTTTTCAAAAAAAAAAAAAGATCTCCAAAACCTCCAGAGAATAATTATTTTACTGTGTGCATTGTGCTGCCTGGAGAATTCCACAAGTTAAAACCAGCCTCTGAATTCCCAGTCTGAACATCAGAACACAAAGGAAAGGGAGACATTTTTGTGATACTGTGACTCAGTTTCATTCTTTAGCTACCTAAGGATATATTTGCATTGCCATACCCAGAGGTTTTCTGAGTGCCTTGGATTCCAGGTGCTTGGTCATGTGCTGTCTCAGCTCTGTATCAGACCCAGAACAGAGCACTTTCTCTGCCTCAGGCTTGAAGCTGAAACCAGAGTACGTGAACCAGATGCAGGCTGTTACATGCATTAATTTCATTGGGATTCCAATTCTGATTTCCAAGAATTAACTGGAAATATGATTCCCCCAAAACATTAACATAACACCTTGTGTGGTTTCTCAGCTCCCTCATTATATGACGAGGAAAATGCAATTTCCCCCATCCCTTTTACCTGTCTTGTTTATGTGGAACCTTATCTTGTAAATGTAAAAGTATTTGATTACATTGACAACAAGCGCAAAATCAGAAGAACTATGGGACTATGAAGAACAACAGAACGGCTGGGATTGGAAAGGACCTCTGGAGATCATCTAGTCCAGCTCCACTGCTGAAGTAGGTTCACATAGAATGGGTTGCACAGGATAGCTTCCAGGTGAGTTTTCAGTATCTTCAGAGAAGACTCCACAACCTCTCTGGGCAGCCTGGTCCAGTGCTCTGTCACCCCCAAAGTAAAGAAGTTCTCCCTCGTATTCAGATGGAACTTCCTGTGTCTCAGTATGTGACTGTTGCCCCGTGCCCTGTCACTGGGCACCACTGACAAGGGCCTGGCCCCATCCTCTGGACTCTCACCCTTAAGGTACTTGTATGCATTCATAAGATCCCATCTGAGCCTTCTCTCTCCAGGCTAAACAGGCCCAGCTCTCTCAGCCTTTCCTCATAAAAGAGATGTTCCAGTCCCCTCATCATCTCCGTAGCCCTCTGCTGGGCCCTCTCCAGCAGTTCCCTGTCTCTCCTGAACTGGGGAGCCCAGAACTGGAAACAGCACTCCAGATATAGCCTCATCAGGGCAGTGCAGAGGGGAGGATAATATGCCTCGACCTGCTGGCCACACACTCAAGAAGCTGAACAAGACTGGATCCAGTACTGGCCCCTGGGGACCACCGCTAGCTACAGGCCTCCAGCTAGACTCTGTGCCACTGATCACAACCCTCTGAGCTCTGCCCCATTCAGCCAGTTCTCAATCCACCTCACTGTCCTCTCACCTAACCCATAGTCTCTGAGCTTACTTATGAGCATGTTATGGGAGACAGGTAGAATGCCTCGCTGAGGCCAAGGTAGGAAACATCCACCGCTCTCCCTTTGTCTACCCAGCCAGTCATTCCATTGTAGAAGGCTATCACTTTGGGCAGGCATGATTTCCCCTTGGTGAACTCATGTTGACTACTCCCGATAACCTTTTTTGTTTCCTCCACACGCCTTGAGATGACCTCCAGGATGAGCTGTACCATCACCTTTCCAGGGACGGAGGTGAAGCTGATTGGCATGTAGGTTCCTGGGTCCCCCTTCTTGCCTTTTTGAAGACTGGAGTGACAAGGGCTTTCCTGCAGTCCTCAGGCACCACTCCTGTTCTCCATGACCTTTCAAAGATGATGGAGAGTGGCTTGGCAATAACGTCTGCCAGTTCCCTCAACCAACGGAAAGCCTTCCTTTCTCTAGACTTAATCTCTTGCCTCTAGGGTCTGGAATACCTGAGGGCTGGCCTTGGCAGTAAAGACTGAAGCAAAGAAGGCATGCAGTAGCTCCATCTTCTCTGTGTCCTTCACCACCAGGGCACCCACCTCATTCAGCAGTGGGCCCACACTTTCCCTAGTCTTCCTTTTCTTATTGATGTACTTGAAGAAGCCTTTCCTGTTGTCCTTGACATCCCTCACCAGATTTAATTCCAAATGGACTTTAGCCTTCCTTGTCAGATCCCTGGAAGTTCTGACAACGTCCCTGTATTTCTCCCCATTGGCCTTTTCTTTTTCCACATTCCATAAACTTCCTTCTTTTGTTTGAGGTTGGCCAGGAGCTCCTTGCTCATCCACGCAGGCCTCCTGGTCCCTTTTCTTGATTCCTTACTCATAGGGATGCACCTCTCTTGAGCTTGGAGGAAGTGATGCTAGAGCATTAGCCAGCATTTTTGGACCCCTCTGCCTTCTAGAGCCCTTACTCATGGGATTCCTCCAAGTAGGTCCACAGAGGCCAGTTGGCTCTCATGAAGTCCAGGATTACAGTCCTACTTATTGCCCTGCTTTCTCCATGCAAGATCCTGAACTCCACCTTTTCATGGTCCCTGCAGTCAAGGCTGCCCCTAGCCTTCATATCCCCAGCCAGACCTTACTTGCTTGTTAGTACAAGGTCCATTCTGTATTGAAAGGTATTATATTCTGTATGGAATAGTACTTTGTATGAAAGTTTGAAGTTAATCTCCTGCATAAGTGTTTCTGGGATGTAGGTCTTAGACTGTAAACAGTTCAAGGAAGAAAGCTCTCTTGATAATGTGCATATTTGCCCAAGACAGAGGATTTTATTTAGATTAAACATTACTACTACCAGTCACTAGTAACAATGAATCTTATATTCATAATTACATGCAACTGGAAACTGTGCAACTATATTTGGACAAATCTAATTTATTTGATAATCAGCTCTGTTGCTATTATTAAGGAAGAGTTTTTTTGCAAAGGTCAGCCAGGACACAAACTCATTTAAAATGTCTCTTTACATTCATGTCTTTTATTTCCCCAAAGGCATGAATAAATTGCTAACAAATTTTAGCTTTTCATTTTGCCTGAATAATATATAAAGGACTCATGACAGCACGCTTTTTTACTTCTAGAACTGAGCATGAATCTAATGCTCTCTCACTTGGTGTTTTTTTAAAGCTCTATTAATGTGAAATACATGTTTTCATTCTTCAGCATCTGGAGTGTATCAGCTAATTACTTCCTTTCACTTATTTTTTTTTTTTTTTTTTAAAGTATGGCATAAGTTCCATTTCACCCATTTGGAGCCTTGCAAGATGTTTTCTTCTGAAACAGAGACTAAATGAGTTTTGTTTTCCTTCACAGTCATTTTTCTGATGGTTAACTCGTACGCATGCAGGAGTCTCATGTTTCTTGTTTCAAGTTTCTTGATAGTACCTGGATATTTCAGATCCTTAGTACGTGTTCTAAGTACTACATTACTGCACTTTTCAAGGTCTTTGTTTTCCTTTCCTTTCCATATAGGAGAGAGGTAATCCTCTTTTTGTCAAAACACATCCTTATTTGGTAAAAACTTTAGTTCTGTTATATTTTAATACAATTTTTCGTTAACTTTTACTTTCCTCTAGCTAAATTGAATTATATTACTATTTTTCCTATATATATTTATATATATAATTTTAACTGATAAAATTAAGGAAAACTTCTGTAAAACTTATGAAAACTAACAGACATACATGTAAAGCAGTTGCATTAATGAAAATAATCAATATTTTAAAGACAGGAATATATCTTCTCCCTCAGGCTGCCTTGACTCCATCCCTTTTGGACTTCATACATATTTTTCTACATAATACTATCAAAACCAAGTAATGTCACCAGTGGTCAGAGGAATTACTCTCATTGTTTTCTTAAAGTGTTCTGATTGGACATGCTTCAATCATTAATTGTATCCACTAACTGCCTTTTTCAACTTCCATCAGTCTTAGTCTGGTGGTTTGTTTTTTTTGGGGTTTTTTGTTTGTTTTTTTCTTTATCCTCTGAGTTGTTTTAATGCTCCTTTTCCAAGTTCTCTATTCTTTACATCTCTTCTGCCATTACCTTTTGTGCTTGCTTTTGTTCTAGCCCTGAGTTTTAACTGTTCGAGAGACACTGTATCATTTTTACCACATCTGTGATGAATGGACTTGCTGACATACATATCAATTTATTGATATAGAACAATATAGTCTTTCATTTTAAACCAATGGTGCATTTTATAGTTGACATGCACTCTCTGTGGAAATGCTACTCCTGCCAGTTGTCTTAAGTTTCTCTTTCTAGTGCAGATAAAACTGTTTTCCATGTAAGAGGCTTTGAAGAGCAGCAGACTGCTGCTTTGACGTATGGATGCTCTGCAGTCTCTAGACACCAGAAGACATAAGCACCTACAGAGGAATTTCTTTTCAGTTTATAGTGGTACCAAACGGTATCCACTTTGATCAGACTTTATATTCCATCATTCCTGTCCAATTTTTGTCACTGTAGTCAGTTTAGTTTCCAACTTCACAAGCAGCAAAGTTCAAGTCAAAGCTCAAGGTTTAGAAGGTTATATGCTATTGGGGAGCTTTTTTCCTGTGTAGGTTAATGAGTCCTTAACCCCTTCCATGCAGAGCTCTCATTTCTATTTCTGCGGGAAAAGGCAATGTAAGAAAAAACAGGTGCAGCTTTTCCTTTGGATTTCAGTTCTGTCCTTTCGTTCAATAACCAAAGACTACATCTATGAACTTTTGCCCAGTTCCATGGTATGGTTCTTACTTTCTCAGTTAGTGTCCTTTATTAGACAGGTTCCCCTCTAATGCCTCCACAGTTCAACAGCTCTTTCCAAAGTAACATACAGTTTCTTCTGCTTCTCCATTCATTATATCTAGGCTGTAGGCTTTTACAACAGATGTTTCTACCTGTCTCTTTGGCTACATAAGGGGAAATACTTAGCTCCTTCATTGCTATAACTGAAATCATATTTGACCTGGTGACTCCTTTTGCTTGGGTAACCCTTATTTTCCTTGTTTGTGTCTATCATACCAGCTTATTTCTGTCTAAATTAGGGGGAAAAGGTCCACAAAATATTGTGTGAAAATTTCAGGAAATTGTATCTACATTCCCAGAAATATTCAGGTACTTAAACATCTGTCTTCACCATTAATCAGGATCAAAATCCAAATATTGTCATTTTTATTCAAGGAGAAAAAGTGGGTTTACACATTTGTAAACAAAAATTGACATTAAATATGTCAACATCAACTTGAAATTAGGATGTCCACTTTAAATTGACATGTTGCTTTCAAATTATATCTAAAGTTGTAAATCTGAAATTAAATATCTAGTTCAAATTGAGATTAGAGCAAAACAGTTGCAGTCAACAAAAGCTTAGCTTCAGAATATCCCACAGAAAATTCTACTGGTTTACTATAGTGGAAGGAAAGAACTGGAACAGAATTGTGTAATTGGGGAAGAATGATATTTTGATATTTTTTTCTGATTTTCAAGACATCTTTCCAGCAATGTCATGGCTTCCATGTCAACAAAACTGGACTGCATAAAGGACATTGTGTTTTTTCTTGACTGGATGCTGTTGACTCCATATATTAGCAGGGAATTCATGGAAATTCAAGTTACCCAACAGAAACAGACCAGGATTTTATGGTAATAAATAAGAAAAATTTACTTAACAGCTAAATGGCACAATACAATAAATAAACAAAGACAAAGACATTGTGAAACATATGACCTGGCAATCTCTTGTGCTACAGTGCTATTTAGGAAATGTATGTAGCTGATGACTATACAGCTAAAACCCCAACATTTTTAAAAAGACTGTGTAAACACTGTGGAATGATGATTTTTTCCAAGGAAAACTAATAGGAAAGCTATTTATTAAACTAGAAAACTTACTTAAATACCTAAGTTACAAGAATTTGGGAAGCTACAGATGAAAGTATCTTCATTAGCAGAAATTTAAGAGCAAAGCAATGCAATTGGAGTGTTATACCATCTTTTGCTGTTTTAACAGAAGTTATCTTAATCTATGCAGGATAATTGAACATCATGTCTTAATCTAAATAACACTGTTTCTTATGGAAATTCACAGTATGCACTGTTCTCAGGCCTGCCAAAGAATTAGAGCCAAGTGATAGACCTGTGAAGCTATCTATTAGTTTTGATAATGAAATAAATACCAAACATTCTAGAAGGAATGCAAAATGCTAAAAAAGTCTTATTCAGCCCTAAATGAAACAAACATCAGTTAACAACAGGATTATAGAAGTATGTTTGCCAGAGTGTGAATCTGATTAACAGCTAGCAGTAGTTGTAATTTTAATTGAAATTCTTCCACAAAAAACAAATCAAACTAAACAAACCAAACAAAAGAAAAACAAACAAACAAAAAAGAACAGTGCAAAGGGTTGAAAAGCAATTGTATTACTTATGCTGGTATGTCTTTAGGGAAAAATCAATTTGTATTCCAGTCAGAATGCCTTCCTTATCAAGCCTGCAATAAAACTCCATCTAAAATATCAATTTTGCTAGAGACTGTATTCACAAAAACTGCATGACTGCCTGAGCCTGCATTCTGAGAAGCTGCTGGGAATGTCAAAGATCTCTGTGTTTCAAATGTTCCTTAAAATTTACTAGCAGCTCTATTGTCATATGGGTTTTCTATCTTTTTTTTCTCTTAGCCCACAACAATGTTGAATTAAGTTGCAAGGTTGGAATAAAAGAATTCAGGAAAGTATTGAACCTTTGTTATTATCAACAGAATTAATATTTACCTCTTCATTCCTACAGAAGCTTTCAGTGTCATTAATGAGGAGACAGACTGAGTAATACTTGTGTGCACCAATGTATTTATCCAAGCAACTCAAATACGAGTGGGAGTATTTCTTTGAATACATAATGCTCCAGATAGAGCATAAAGGTTACAAAATTGGGAGCTTCAAGAGACAACTTTCTGAAAGTTAACATTTTGGACAGTAGTAGGATAAGAATTTCTTCCAGCCATGAAGATAGCATTATCTATATGTTAAGAATTACAGGAACGAGTCATTGTGAACTCTTTAAGAACTGTCTCACAACAGAGGACACCTGGGTATACAGAGGTATGCCAGGCCACAGTAGAACATCCAAGATGTACAGATGAAAGTGAAAATGGAAGAAAAAACATAAGAATGGGAAAAATCTACCAAAATTTCTGCATGCTAGAAACTTTACAGTCAATTGTTAATAGAAGGGATAAAGGGTAAAAATGAAATACTGGGGAAGATAGTCATAGCAGATTATCCCACATTAAGTGCGATAGTTTTCTAAAAGTGTACTGCAAAGTTAATGAAGATGGACAAATGTGTCATTTCAGTGTCTGTAGTAGTGAGGTAGATGATATCATTGGTAATAAAATGGTCTTTCAAACCATCTGGGAAATAGGATGCAGTGATTAGAAAAAAGTAAATGAAATCTGTAAATATTAAAACCAGGATCCTGGGTAATAAAACAGATAGAAGTACTGCTGCAAGGTGTCATTAAGTAATAAATCATAAATCAGTCATCAGATCAACTCATAAAATTATAATTGATACACAGTTACGGAATAATATATTCATTTTCAGAAGAAAAAAAAACCAAAAACAAAACACAAGCTTAATTCTTTCAAGATAGAACTAGGTCATGATTGGTTTAAAAGGTAGCCACAGCAATATAATGTGTTGACAATCATTAAGACTAAGAATTATGTAATTTTTAAGATCTTCATATTCACAAATGGAAATATGTGAAGAAATGCTTTGAATAATAATATGACCCAATATTAGACATGATTGCCAAGATTTCTTTACCGGACAATTAATGACAACAATGTTGGTGCTATTTTAGCTTATTCTGATAAACCAACAAAGTTTAAGAAAAAGAAAGTAATAAAAAACAATAGGCTTGAGCAAATGGAGCTCATTTGTAGTAAACTAAAAATACCATCATGTAACATTGGTTTATACGGAAAGGAGTTTTATTATCTTTACATTAAATGGAAGACTGTGAAACTAAGGGGTGAAACTCAAAAGCTCACCAGCACTAAGACAAAATATCTTTCAAAAAAGATGAGGTTTTGTACTGCTAGTGAAGGGAAACAAATTCCAGGGACAAGGCCCACAACTAACTGTATTTCTCACAATCTCAAAATCAGATTGCATAAATGTAGTAGGAAAAGATGAAAAAAAAAACCCACCCTGTATTTAAGGGGTTAATTTATTATGGTCTAATATTTTCATTTAGCAACCACTTCAGCTGTACTGCTTCTTATACCTAAATTAGGTTATCTAGAACTAGATTGCATGACTTACGGGGTACTAGCCAGAGATTCTTAAAGTTCTCTCTAGACAGTACCATCCACACATTTTTTTTTTATTTTTTTTTTCACAGAAACCCCACAGCAAATAGAGGTTTGACCTCTGAAAACTGGACTTACCCTAAAATCTGCAGAGTCCTTTGGAAATCCATACTGGTCAGAACCATTCGGGGGAAGTCCAAGGGTCCATTCACTCTTTCCTGTTCCGCATGCTGTCTGGTTCCCTCAAGAGCTGTGTTACTATGATATGCCACAGAGCACTGGAACATCTTTCTCTGAATCATACAGACAGGAACAATTAAAAAAAAAAAAAAAAAAAGAAGCCAACCAATAAAAAGTACATTTTGTTTCAAGCAATAGCTTTTCCTGGAGATACTACAGATACTTCCCCCCAAAATGAAAAGAGAACAAAGATGAAGTAGGTGCTGTCCACACTAATTCTGCCACATGGTTCATTGAAACATTAAAACAAAAAATCAGTTTCCTATCTGGAGGCAAAAGAAACACATATACTGTTGCTTCACAGTCTGACACCTTCTGTACTGTGTGTACTTTTATGTATTGTCTTTTGGAAGAGAAATTAATTCAGTCCTTTAAATTTTATATAAGTAATCATCTGCTTAATGGGTGACATCTGTTTGGTTATTTCTCCTCAACTGTGTATGTCATAAATATTCACTCCTTTTAGGGAAGTGCTGAGTCATGGGGTATCCCCAAAAGGAGAAGAAAACACATCTTTCCCTACTGCCAAATGTATCTGTTCAAAGCAGAGAAATTTCTAGGGGTCCCAGGGTCTGGCAGTCAAAGGGAAGGAGGGAGATATTTGAAGTTCAGACAGACTCTTGGCCAGAGAGCTTGTAAAAGAAGTAAGTTGCAGAAGATTTGAGAGCTTCCATTCAAACACAGTCTTCTGCAGACAGCAGATGGCCTGACTTGGCTGACATTCGTCCTAGGCACCAAAGGTGGCTCTACAGGGTCTGCTGCAATTCAGGAAGCCATTCAGGTGACTGAAGGAAAAACTAGAAGCAAAGAATCTTTCTATAAAAGATTCTACATTAAATCACTGAAGTCCCCCATAACCCAGCAAGTAAATGAGTGGCACTGAGGAGTCACTGTAGGTAAGTGTAATACTCAGCAGCACAGAACTTCTTCCTATACTGCTCAAGGGATCACTTCCCAAGAACTTAGGTGTAAAATATTGTCTGTAAAACACACTTCTTGAAATTTTTCTTTTTCATGTTCTCAAACTTTTCTGTAAGAAGGCTAGGCTTTCATTTTTGTGTGGACACTGTCCAAGGTACTGCATATATTTCTAAGATGCAGAAGAAGACAACAATTTCTGCTTGATTTACACTAAAAGGAATTTGGCTTAGGAATTTACATCTAAAATATACAGTTAAGAAAAGGTTATCTATATGGAGAAAAATTATGAAAATGTTGAAAAGATGTTCAGGAGATCAGTGCTCATTCACTGTTTTGATACTATGTGAACTTAGACAATTTATTTAAGCTATCTCCTGAGCAGTTCCAAGGTAGCAAAATGCAAAATACTGGTATGTTCAACTGAAATTGTTGCCTGTAGTATGCCTTCATGAAGGGTTAGAAATGTATGCAGACACATGTGTCCTTTGTCAGAACAGGGTGTCTTTCTTCATTCTGAGCTCTACAAAAAGATCTCTCCTACATATTTAAACTGAAAATATGTTTCTTGGAAGAGGCTTTCTTCTTTTCTGACCGTATACATCTGTTACAGGGAGAATTTAATTTCATTTGGGGTATTTAGGTGCCACTGTGAATAATAACTAAAATTTATTTCACTGCTTATACTTGGGTAAGTTATGAAGGGGGCAATTTGCAATTATTTTTTGTCCTTTAAATTATACTTTGTCATTATGCTGCTTTTATTGCTAAACTTTTATCACAAAATATATAAAAAAGAAAAACCAGGAAAAAATAATGAAATTTAGTTTTTACTTCCTGAGTGACATTTTAATTTATATAGATGCAGAAAAGGCAGAATTGAACATTTGTAATTTTCAGTTAAGCTAGTTAAAGTAAATATTCTTTCTGGAAGCAATTTGTTGCAAATGTCTTTGAAATACCTAGCATTTCAAAAGCTATTTGATTTGTAGCATAGTATTTTCCACTGAGGGAAGCTCAGGGTCTTAGCAGTATAGTAAATTATTTGCCAGTTGAGAGGAAGCCAGATGTTCAGAAAGCTTCTTTTCTGTTGAAGCTTTTAAGAGATATTTTAGTTATGTACCAGAATTAGCAATTAGCATTCAGTAAGCCACTCTTCAAACACCAGTGGTATAAACGTATTTGCTCTAAAAATTATTCATATACGAGAGAGAGGTGGGAAAACATCAGCTAATCCCCAGTGCTGTGGAAAAGTAACTTAGTTAGTTAGACTTTAATTAGCACTTAGCAGTCATTTAATGAATGTGGCCTCAAAGCCTAATCCATCAAACTGTAACTGGTGTTATCACTGGTTTAAAAACCATGTTTTAACAAACAGGTCTTGAAAAAATGCTACAGAACACCACCAGAGGCCTGTGGTGCTCTGAGTTCCAGGTCTGTGAGTCAGTCAGATCTGGTTACCTTGGGAAATTAGGTTCTGTGAAGACAACTGGAGGTCTAACTTACTGTAAGTGAGCCGGGGGTTCCTCTGCTTCTTTGAATTCTAAGAAGTGTAAGATGAGATCTTGATTACCACAGATAAATATATGACACTTCAATTAACAGTCTGTTGAAGTTCATAGAATGACTATGACAATCACCTGTTAATTGTTTAAAATAGTTCAATAATTTGTAATTAGCACTAAGAGCATTACTAAAATTCTAATACTGAAATACTGAGTAATGAAGTCACTGATACATTTAAAAAAAAAAAAAGGCAAACAAAAAAAAAAAGCTAGTTTTTGCAGAGGAAAATCATGCACTTCTGGTCTACTAGAATCATTGGAAAAGTAATTTAAAAGAAACATTCCAGAGAAATCTGTTCTTATCAGTACTGTATGAAAATGGTGCATTGGGAACAGAGGAGAGAGATAATTTGTGTAAATAGTAGGCAAAGCATAGATCTGTTGCACCCATAAAGTAGAAACTGACCAAGCATATTGACATCCTACCTTGCCTTAGACCCAGACTAAGGCCAGTTCAAATACCACTTTATCAGACACCAGTGCACAATCAGCAAATGTTGGAATTTTTTTTCTAAGACAGACAGATTTTCTTGCATACCTATGGCCTGGACATAATTTGAAGAGTAGAGTATATGGCATTATAAATAGTTAAATGTTGCCCTAAGTATCATTTCATTTTCAACCTGATTTCATCTTTTATAATTTCTGTTACAGGTGGAATGTTGCTAACTTCCTGCTGACTTCAGTAGTATGAGTGGTGTTGATAGTCTAAGTAAAACACAGTGGCTTTAGCCATAGATGAACCCTCACCTTCATACCAAAATTAGGCCATAAGTTGTTTTTCACATTCCCCTTTCATTATTTTGTACATGTTGATGATGGAATAAGATTTTCTATGTCTTTTTGCCTCCCAATTGACTTGTACTCACAATGTACATTTCTAAGAACAATTAAAGTGCTAACTAAAACAGGCTATTTCAAGTTTATAAAATACCAGATTAAAATTGCCCTCCCCTAAGATCTTGTCTATAGTAGAACTTGGAAGACAATATTGAATCCTGATTCTTCATTCAGTAATTTGTTCCTTAAATCACCTTTACCTGGGTATTCAGATATTTTAATTGTAATTTCTCTGAATGAATTACTACCATTCAGTAAAATTAACCACATATAAAATGATTTTATATATAAAAGTAGCAATGAAGCAGTTTTTCAGAATATATCTGCCCATTATTCTGTTACAGCATTCCCATGTTGAAGCTTAAATAGAATTTGACTACAGGGAGATCTACTGTATTCTGTACTGACACTTTAAGTGCACTAGTTGAAGGCAAACATAGCTTTATCACTGTGTCTGTTACTAAAGTTAATGAAAGCCCAGAAGACTGCATAGCTACATACTATCTTGAAAAAACATTCTGTCAGAACTTTCTTGTTAAGGAAAGATACCATGACAGGATGAGCTGCCTAACGAAAAGTGGATGCTGGTTTAACACAGAATGTTGTGGCAACCCGAAGATACAGCCAGGCTCTCAGTGCTGGACTTTATGAGTATACTTCTAACCCTTATATCTGATATCCCCAATTAAAGATTTTGAAGTCAATGAAGAATTTTTCTGTGCGTACTGTACCTGTATGGTACTTCTCAGCTAGTTCTCAGATGCAGATTGCTACGTGTAAAGAATAGCCTGACTGGTTCATGTTTATGGATTACCAAAAGCAGACTTTAATATTTAATTGGTTGCTTAAAGCTATTAGACAAGATGATTATTCAGCAAACACTTTTCCATCACATATGCAATTTGTGAGTATTACTGCTTGATGCTTTAATGTTTTTGTAATGATTGCATTCTGGTTTGTGACCAACCATGTTTTCTGAACACTAGACAAAAGGGTTTTGAAATTTCTGTCTTTTTTCATATTTAATAATTACAATTAAGTAGGAAAAAGTAATAGTATATTAATAGTTTTAAAATATTGGTTGTCAAAGTGTTCTTCTAATCTAAGACATGAAAGAGTCTTGGAGCAAAGCAGAGGAGAGCATGGCACAGCTAACACGTTGACAAAGTAAAGGCACTGCAGTCCCTAAGCAGTTAACACAACCAAACCAGTGACATGATCAGCTAAAGCATAGTAAAAAGATCTAAGTGGAAATCTGACTTCTTTTATTTATGACCAAAATAGTAGTACTCTACAGACATTGTTTGGTTTCTGTGGATTTATTTTGTGGATCATACAGACAAGGTACTTGGAAAGATTCTGGAAATCTAATACTTGAACCCTTTTTTGACTGGGGGGTGTGCTTGCCAGGCTGCATAAACTATTTACCTCACACCTTTTGCCTGTGATATTTTAGCTTCACTGCACTGCAGAACGCTGTGAATTGAGAGGGTTTTGTATGATTCTACTGGTACAGCTGTTATGCTACTGACAAGATGTGGCATGGTATTGTAATAAGACTCGAGGCCATGTAAGTAGACATTTTCAAGAAAGTGATTCATTGTATAACAAGTTCAAGAAATGTCTCCAGCTTAGATCTTACTAGTAAATGTAGATACAATGCTTGTTCCCAACAGCTTTTTTTTTTTAATATACTCCTCTGCCTATGTGTGTTGTGTGTTTTTTTCCTATGCATTTTCTTCTATTTCCTACCCAATTCAAAATAATAATAAAAAATCACCAACATACACTATTCATAGCTGTATAAACAAGCTCTTCAAATGGTGTTCGCTGGTAAAGCTTCACTCTAGTTAACTGTAATACATAAGTTTAAGCCATTTAAATTATTAACTGTATCAGCCTGTTCATATTTCTCTTTTTGCATAATAATCATATTTTTGTTTGTGTAAGACCTATGACACATAAATCCATGAAGGCCAACAGGTAAGTGTGGTGTTTGAACTGGAAATGCTGATAACTGTACACCTCAGAGCTGAGGTGGAACAACCATTAAGCGAAAGATTGGATATACCTCATTGTGCGTTAGTTGTTATGGCAATCACCTTCAAATGTAACCACAATACCTAACAACCTAAAGCAAGAATACAAAGGACACCTGCACAGCTATTTGTTTTTATCAGGTCATTGGAAATCTACATTGTATTTTTAAATTTGTTACAAAGACTTGTGTGATAATATGTTTTCATGTAACCAGTTTGTGCTGAGATATGCTTGAGATATACAAAGTTGCTTCTGGTAATTCATTGCCTGTAATAGTCCCCATTTTGAAAGCTAGTGGCTACTCTGGTACTCTTTGTCCCTACAGTTGAACAAATCTATTGAGAGTCACTTCTCTGTTACATGGCAAAATCCCCAGAAGTGCATATAAGATTGCTTTACAAGAAATATTATCAGTTGAAGTATTTTTTTAAAAGAAGAAATTGTATAGAAGTATTCCTAGCTGTCCAGTGACAAAACGCCACTCTGTTAATCATGCATACATAATGCCCATTTTTTCTTAACTGAAATTCAACCATATGACTAAGATTAAGCAGTCTTTTAGAATATGAGTATCTTTCAAATTCAGTTTTCCAGTGTTTAGTCACAGCAGACTGAACTTCAGATATTAAGTAGTCAAAACAAACTGCTCATTAACAAGATCCTGTCAAATAATTTTTCATACAAAACACCTGGTAAGTGTTTTTGAAAAGCAAATTCAAGAAGAAAATAATATGTTGGCAGCCATATTCTGAGCAGAGAAAGAGATGATAGTGATTAAACTGTATTCTGAATTACTCAATTCAATCTTTTACTTATTCTGCATCCACCTGCCATACTGTTCCATGTGAGGTATCAGTGCTGTTCATCTTAGAAACAGGAGTTATTTAATTGACTAATCAGATACAGAAAATACAGAGGAAAAGTCTTGCTAATATTGGAGATGTATATATTCTGAATATCTATGTCCCCTTTCTTTTTATAAATTTTAAAAACTTCTCACTCAGGAGAAGCAATATTTGTGACAACACCGGTGAATGTACTATACAATAAACAAGTTTGGTTTAAACAGTCTTTGGAGAGCATTTATGGAACATACCATAGGTGTATTGTACATCTCTAACAGTGTTACTGTCACCTCGATGGGGAAAAAAGGCGAGTGGGGGTGGGGTGGGGTGGGGGGAGGGGAGAACAAAAAACCCCACAAACAAAACAAGAATCCAAACAAGAATCCAAAATGAAAAAAACCACTTCAGATGTCAACTTAGATTGGACTTGGCCATAAGGAAATAACAAATCTGATGTACCATTTGTTGGCAGACTGTTAAGGAAAACATGATGAAGCCAAAGAATTTTTCTCTTGGAAACCCTTCCTTAAATTACAATTGTCTCTGCATTCAGGCACAGATTTCTCTAACACTGAACACAAATAAATGCTGATTGCAACTTTGCTAGAGTTAAAAAGGAGTCTATTGTACATTGAATAACGGGGATGATGATGACACAGAAGATGGTGGCTTCTTCTTCCGTGCCTGCCATTTACACTGAATTGTTATTAAGCAGATGGAAACTTTACACTTGCAATCTCAGAAAAGTATGTCTCAGAGCCTTTGATCAAAGCTAATTGAAACAGAAACAATTTGTTGCACATGTGCGGCAGCTTTCTCTCTTTCTGGCTGCTGACAGGCAAGCTGGTTATTTGAAAGAACTTGCTTCTCCGTGGGTTACAAGCAGAAAAGAGATACTATCTGGGGCAGAAAATCTATTTACAAAAACAGTTAAAATTGCTGTAGATTCATTCTTTCTCTGTGCCTAGGCCAAATCAAAATTTGCAAAGAAATATTAAGTGTTGTCCACTTGCTGTGAGAAGCCAACAATGGCAGGCAAATTTCAGGCCCATATTGACCTTGAGATGTTTATGCTATGTGTAGGCCTCGTGTTCTAGGAATCAGTGCTTGTCAGATGTTGTCCATAGCTCCCTGACAAATAAGGTGTAGCATACTCATTGCAGAAACTACACAATACATGGTTCAATAGGGTAATACTACTTAACTCATTACTAATACTTATATACTTTATACTAATAAAATAAAAATATAACAAGAGACATGAACAGACCAATATATAATTACTCATGCCCCAATGTTCAATGGTATAATCTATTTAAAGCTCATTTAAATATTTAAATACTCAGTATTTTCTTTAAGGTACCTGCCGTGGCAGCTTGCTGTGTTCCAGCTCCTGCAGCGGCACCTCACTCTGTGCTGGCTGCTGCGCTTGGCCCTGGATCCTGCCCAGTAGCAAAGCCTTGCCATGCCACAGCAACTGCCACTCGTGCTCCACTGCCTGCTCTGCTTAATCACCGCTAATCACTACCTGCTCATGTTGGTGATTTTTGTTTTTTAGCAACAGTAAGCCGCATAGAAAACATAGTTCCCTGCCATATTTGGGGTTACTTTTGTATAAATTTACCTCTTCTGCTCTCATAATCTATGGCTCTAGCCTCCTTTTGCATACTGAAGCCTCAGATTTGAGCGCCTTTTTGCCTGAGGTATGCTTAGACATAATTATTTTCCTAGACTTTTACATATTGTCTCAGCCAGGTATTTCCCTGTACTTTATGGTGGACCTATGTTTTAAATAGAAATTTGTGATATACAATTAGAAATGTTCAGTGCAAGCTGAACATGTTTAAGGCCTATCCACTGGTCCCTGTTTATTTATTTCTCAGCCAGGTTAGGAAAAAGCACTCCTCTTTTTAGTAGCCATCCCTCTGGAGCGATCTGGGAGGGTTTACTCTTCTTTTTTAAAGACTCCACCACCAGGTTCACCAGGCTGACAAGTACAGAGCAAATATGCACTGTGAGCTTGCAGTGAGCATTCAAGTCAATGGTGTTAGTTGCCTTGTGGTTATGGAAGAGATTAAGGTGCTAATCAGATTAGGGGGATATTTAGGGCCCTAACCAGCTTTGATGCTGGCAATGGGGAGAAGAGAAAAACCAGCTAAGATTCAGCTGTTGCTTTAGGCCTGAAAGACTTTTGGAAATCTTCATTTCTTTGTGTCTCAGGTCCTTTTTTGCTACAAAACATCGTAACTATGCTGACGTTGTAGATGTTAGGAGTATTGTTTCATGAATACTACAAACATATTGAAGTACAATGAAATCGGAGCAGTATAAATACCTAAAAGGATTAGAGACTGGTACAACCTCATTAATGAGTCATGATCAAGTAACTTCTGTCTTTAAGCTGGTGATGCCTCAATTGCTCATTTACTGTCACTGCTTTAAGTAACAAAATAATAACATATGTCTTAAAAATCAATGCCAGGTTACTAGGAAAAAATAGTAGAGTCTTGAAACACTGTAGTGCAATCCTATTGTGTACATGATTGGTTTTGACAGTTCTGTGGGTTCAGGAGAAAAGCCTGAAACCGTCTTCTGCTAAACATCTTCGGTGTTATGTGCTATATGCAGTGAGTGAGCAAAGCTGAATTATGTATCATACTATTTTTTCTCTAAAAAATACAATGAGAGGAAATGGACTTATGTATCTGGTAAACAGCTGCCTTTAAAACTATTTAAAAATTTTCTTTATGAAGCTAGAGAAAATGCACTGATTCACTGGAAATGAAAAGTAGGCCTTAAAGAGAAATCTTTGTAGAAGGGGGCACCAGCTTTTTTTTACTGTTCTGTAATTTGAATGTTAAAACCCCCAAGATAGTGTCTCTAAGCAAAATGCAAGATAAAAAGCCTATATGTTAGTGCAGAGCCAGCCTTCAGCATTCCCTGTATCTGCAATGACCCATGGGTGTAACCTTGAACTTAGATGAAATTCCAATCTGGATCTGAGCAACACAGTTCAAGCTTATGCCTGATTTCAAATATGAACAGCAATCTTCTGTGTGTACCCTCTCTTCTCAGTTTTGTTGCTGTCTTTTTTTTTTCTTCCTTTTTCTTTTTTCTTTGAACATGAAAAAAGAAGGCACATTTTGATATGGATTTATACATGGTTATCCATGTTGACCAAAACTTCCACAAAATTTGGAAAATTTAAAATTACCTGGTTGGCTCAAGGAAAATTGTGGGGATGCCTTCAAGGGAGATAAAAGTTCTCATGCTAAAGTTGAAATATATTTTTGAAACATGGAAAAGATATTACGTATTTATAAGTACTTCACATTTCTTTGTATTAATTTAAAACATGCTAAATCCATACTAGATCCATCCTGAATATATATATATATTAGTTTATTTAAAAATAATATGAGCGCTTTACTTATATCATAGGCAGACTGAGGAGGAAGACACGAGGACCACAAGAAATCAGGGATATATTGCCTTACTACAGAGGAACAAAGAAAACAAAGGATATCTAATTTATAAAAACATGAACTACATTTTTATACTGAAAAACAAGCATAAATCTACAAATTCATATATTTGCATTGTGAAATGTTGCAAGACACTGCAGGCAAAAGCCACAATATGAAAACTAATGAAGAAAGGCTGTGAGAAAAGTAGTATTATGAGGTTTTGAAAATGGCAGCTCTTTATCTAAATTAGAACACAATATGTGAGTGTTCATTTATCATTAATAGAAACTGAAACAGCTGGCTAACAAAAACCAACTTGAGGTGTGCATATTTACAGAAACTGAAATTATTTCTTAAAGTAACATAATACAACAAGCACCTTAAAGACTGCAAAATGAACAGTATGCCAAAGACACTGAGACAGTAAATTTGAGCAGCTGAAGACAGAGGCAAGATGGATGTATATGCCAACCTTACTTTGGAAGGTCATAATAGATGTCAGTATGTCAAAAATGCAAAACACAGGCATAAATTTGCCAAGAGAAGACCATTTAATTTTAGGGAGTAAAGTCTACAGGGTATGGTATTCCAACACTATGGATCTTTAACGATTAATCTTAAATATTTTTTTTTGCAAAATTTTCTTTCAATAAAGTAGTAGCCTAGTGGAGAAAATTGCAGATTATTTTTCCTTTATAGTAAAACATAAAGCTTTGAGGAACAAACATTTCCTTTTGCATCTCATCTGCAATGTGCTGGGCATTTTAAATAAGCACCAAAATGCAACAGGAGAAAACATTCAGATACAGCTGAAATTAAATCTTGGATGAACAGTTTCATGCCATTAATAATGATGGGGGAAAATTTAAAAAAGGATCAAACCTGAAATCTGAACATTCCACTAAATGTAATTTATGTGTATCACAATCCAGGTTTACCAAAGCCAGCATCTTTGCTGACCACTGACCAGTAACTTTAAGAAAGATAAATTTACAGGCTTTTCAGATTTTTACAACGGAATAAAAAATTGCATGCAGGCACATTTCCTGTCTTCATTCCAAAATGAGTTTGAATGATGACTTTTGGTTTAGTAGAAAGAAGAGAGTGCTACATTAGCAAGCTTGTTACAAAGAAAAGAAATCCAAATTGAAAAAAAAAAAAAATCATACTAGTTTAGATTCTTTCAAGCAACTTTGAAAATCCAAAAGGGGAAATATATGTCATTAGTTACTGATAAAAAAATTTCTCTTGTTTGTGGCTAGCAATGACCTTAGCACACTGCCAATATATTGAAGCTAAGGTCTTAGACGAAAAATGTGTTATAAAATACATAGATAAAGAAATTAATCGTCTTGACATTTCAGGAAAAGCAGAGTTGATTCCACATGGAACACAGTTTTTTTTAAAAAAAATCCATTTGTTTAGATCACTGCTGAGTTCAGCAGAACTTGATTTGAAAGGGAAATTAGCATTCTGAGTACAAAAGAGATAAGCAGGAGGTGGATGAAAATGAAAGAAATTATCCAAATCAGGAAATGAATTAGAAAATGAGCCATTAATGATTTCCTGTCTGGCAGAAAATCAGTAGTTATAGTGTCACCTGCAAGAATAATGCATGAGGGGAGCTAGATCTAGCAAATATGTCTTCCAGATAGTCCTATTTCAAACTGGGCTTGTGAGACATACTCTCTCTTTGATGCATATGGGTACCTCCTCTTAGCTCTAACAGAAAATACATTTTTGCAGCAAGGGAAGAACGTGAATGTGAGTTAAAATATGAAGCTTCTTAAATGTCAGAAGGTACAGAGCAGGAAATTGATGTCAATGGCTCTCAGTGCCCTTTGGGTCCTTTGCTCTTGACCCCACTGGGAGGGCAAGTGAAAAAAAAAAAAAAAATGAAGACCAATCCCAACTTGCACTGTACATACCGATGAGAAAATTAGTATCACTTCATATTATTTATAACACATTTCCTTTTTCTTCTGAATTTTTCTGAGTATTTGTTCTACTTTTAGATTTACAACTTTAGTGTTTAATTAGTTTTTCTGTATTCATGATATTTCAACACATGTAACACAGAATGGAAATCAGTCACCCTAGAAAACAGATCCATGTAAATTTTTATTTATTTATTTAGGCATTGTACCAAACAAAAACCACACAGACTTTGATTTTAATAGTTGACACTTAACATGTACTTTACCAGGCTACAGTCACCTGTGAGGACCCAGGAGGAATCACAGAACTGATTTCTTTTTATTTTTTAGCTTTTTAAAATTTTCCTGTACAAACATAATTCTTCCTTATAAAGGATGATCCTGAAACTTTTGAAGAGTTCTAGGACCACCTCTCTCTCCTTTTAGTGACCTAAGGACAACTGCAGAGCCACAAATTCACAGGGCTGCAAAACTACAGGTTGTCTCATATCTTCTCAGTTCAATGCTAAGTGGTATTACTAGAAATTTTTTTCCCTATACAAACATAGCTGAGTTTCTTGCTGATTAAAAAACTGATACCAGCTTCGTATTTGAAGATATAAAGAATCTGACCAGGTCAAATAAAACCATGAAGATGTCTGAGGTACTCTGTAAACCATGATTGTCTATAACATTTTATTTTGCCTGGAAATACGGTTACTAAATATCACAATTATGTACCAAAAAGCCAACAGCACACTTCATTTGTTACTGAAGGAAATCTGATTGGAAGCAGAATTTAAGAGATTGCGGTACTGTTTGGGAACAGATGCAACCATGAGTAATACCCAGGATTTTGGTGAAAGATAATGCAGGGGCATTTCACAAGGCATATACGCCTACAGCATATCTGTGAGGTCTTGCCATATTTCAAAGTTGGAAGGGTTTTGCCATAGATGTTAATGGTGTTAGGATTTCAGTTGATGCTCTTAAACCATGAAAAAACCTGAGTGCTCTTTAACTGAAAAGTCAGTAAAAAAGAGAAAGAAAGAGAAGGTAAGCAAACAGGTTTTACCTTGCCAATACTTAATGTAAGGTAATTGGCTTTCACCCTTCAGAAACTGGGTAGTAGGTAGATCAAAAGAGATCTTTGGAGAGAAGGAAATACATTTAATGAGGTGCGCAACTAAAGAAGCGGTATTGTAGGTCACAAAGAGAAGCGTGCCTGCCAAAACAGCAAACAAAAAAAGAAAAGCATAAAGGACCTAAAAAAAAGGATGCTTGGACATCCCAAGCCTCTGAAACAAGCTGTGGGAAAGTATAATCATCATTTCATGGAACCTGTAAGTGTGAGTTATTCACTACCCTGCTACATTAAGAGGAGACTTAATTGCAAAAGGTACAGGAACAAAAAGGGAAAAGTAGCATTCATAATATAAGAAAGGCACTCTGTTTTTAAAATGTAAGGCTCTGGAGTTTAATTACTAAGAAAATAACTTGGATGGTTAAACATAGGCTCCTCATACCAAAGTACAAAGGAATTATGAATGGAAGTGTGAATTATGAATGGAAGTATGACTCACCTTTGAGTGTAACTTAAATATGTGTGTGCTGGTTTTGGCTGGGATGGAGATACTAACTACTCTGAAGAACAGTCATGCCAGCCCAGCCCAAACCAGCACAATAAGGAAGGCCGGCCGAGTTGAGGAGTAAAAGCTTTAGATGTTTCCACAAAGCATTAGCAGTCCATAGCTGTTGCCCAGAATAAGCAAAGTGAAAATAAGATTGGAAGGATGTGTTAAGAGAGCGCTATATGGAAAAAAAAAAGAAGCGACTGAGGACATACACTCCGTTTCCATATGCTAACAAAAATCTGCATGAGATGTTCACACTGGTAACTAAACACAAACAAACAAGAAAAAATGCATTTTAAAAATATTTCCACAGCATCACAGAACCACAGAACGGTTTGGATTAGAAGGGACCTTAAAAATCATGTAGTTCCCACCCCCTTGCCGTGGGCAGGGACGTCTTCCACTAGACCAGGCTGATCAAAGCCCCATCCAACCTGGCCCATCCAACACTTCCAGGGATGGGACATCCACAGCTACCCACAGCTTCTCCAGGCAACCAGTTCCAGGGTCTCACCATCCTCACAGCAAAGAATTTTTTTCCTGATAACTAATCTACATCTACCCTCTCACAGTTTAAAGCCATTCCCCCTTGTCCTATCGCTAAAGGCCCTTGTAAAAAGTCCATATCCATTGTCCATGGGATTGACAAAGATGTTGAACAGCACCGGTCCCAGCACAGACCCCTGAGGAATGGCCGCTCATCACTGGTCTCTACTTGGACATTGAGTCATTGACCACCACTCTTTGAGTGCAACCATCCAGGTAATTCCTTATCCACTGAGTGGTCCAACAATCAAATCCATGTCTCTCCACTGTAGAGACATGGATGCCGTGTGGGACACTGTCGAAGGCTTTGCACAAGTCCAGGTAAATTGCATCAGTTGCTCTTCCCCGATCCGTCAATGCTGTGAGCCGACCATAAAAGGCCACCAGATTTTTCAGGCATGATTTGCACTTAGTGAAACCATGTTGGCTGTCACCAATCACCTCTTTATTTTCCATGTGCCTTAAGCGTAGTTTCCAGGAGGATCTGCTCCATGATCTTGCCAGGCATCACAGTGAGACTGACCAGACTGTAGTTCCCCACATTTTCATTATTTCCCTGTCTAACAATGGGAGTTACGTTTCCCCTTTTCCAGTCAGCGGGAACTTCACCAGACTGCCACAGCTTCTCAAATATGATGGATAGTGGCTTAGCCACTTCATCCACCAGCTCCCTGAGGACCCGCAGAGGCATCTCATCAGGTCCTACGGACTTGCACACCTGCAGGTTCCTTTGATGGTCTGGAAGCTGATTGTCTCCTACGGCGGGCAGTTCTTCATCCTCCCAGTCTCCCTGCCTTTGCCTCTTGCAACTTGGGCGGTGTGGCTGGAGTGCTTGCCGGTGAAGACCAGGGTGAAAAAGTCACTGAGTACCTCAGCCTTCCTCATGTCCCAGGCAACCAGGTCTCCTGTATCCTTCTGGAGAGCGCCCATGTGTTCCCTGGTCTTCCTTTTCTCACCAATGCACCTCTAGAAGCCTTTCTTGTTGCCCTTGATGTCCCCGGCCAGATTTAATTTTTGGGGGGCTTTAGCTTTCCTAACCTGGTCCCTGGCTGCTTGGACAATGTCTCGGTATTTCTCCCAGGCTACCTGTCCTTTTTTCACCACTCTGTATACTTCCTTTTTGTGATTCAGTTTGTCCAGCAGCCTCTTGTTCATTCATGCCGGCCTTCTGGCATTTTTACCTGAATTTACTTTTCGTTGGGACACATTGCTCCTGAGCTAGAAGGAGATGTTCCTTGAATGTTAACCAGCTTTCTCTGGCCTCTTTTGCCTCCAGGGTTTTATCCAATGTTATTCTACCAAGCAGATCCCTGAAGACAGAAAACTCTGCTCTTCTGAATTCCAGGGTAACTGACCTTGCAGTGTTCCCGCCTTTCTGCCCTAAAGATCTTGAACTCCACCATTTTATGTTCACTAAACACAAGGCTGCCCTTGAGATTCACATTCCCTACCAGTTCCATTTGTTGGCTTCTTGTTGTGAACAACGTCTAGCATAGCACTTCTCCCCATGGGCTTCTTTATCAGTTGGATAACAAAAAAATGATTAATCTCAGCAGAAAGAATTTTTCAGAATACGGTTGAATAGGAATCAAAGGACAACTGAAAGTAGCCCCACATGTTCACAGCACCAAAGAGGCCTTGCTCTGTCAAGGCTTGGCAGCAAAAAGTGTTTCAGAGGAATAAAATATGGCAGGGAAACTGGAGCAGATAATTATGTCAGCAGTTACATCATGAAACTGGCAAGGTTGGAGAGCTAACCTCCTGCTATCATCTTGTTCAGGTCTTCAGACTAAAGCTGAAATTGTTCATAGCCCTGAATCAGTCACTGAGGTCAACAGAGACCTCTGGAAGTTATCTAGTCCAGCTCTCCTGCTCAAAGTAGGGCCAACCACAATAAAGTTTCTCAGGGTCATGTTCGTTTGGGTTTTGAGTATCTCCAAGAACTTCACAACCTCTGGGAAGCCTATTCTACTGCTGTATCACCCTTCCAGTAAAAAAGATTTTTCTCATCCTTAAGTGGAGTTTCTTATATTTTAATTTGTGCCTATTGTGTCTTGCCTTATCACAGGAGACCAGCGAGAAGAGTCTGGCTCCTTGTTCCTCATTTCCTCCCTTCAGGTATTTACAGACTGGTATCACATCCCTTTCACCCCCTTTTCCCCAGGCTGAACAGTCTCAGTTCTCTCAGCCTTTCCTAATTTGGCAGATGCTCCTCTCCCTTAATAATTTTTATGGCCCTCCTTTGGACGTGCTCCAATATGTCCACATCTTACTTGCACTGGGGAGAACAGAACTGAACCAAGTAGTCCAGATGTACCTCACAAGTCCTGAATGGAGGGAACAATCAGCTGGCAACCCTCTTCTAAATGCAGCCCAGGATGCTGTGGCTGCCTTTGCCATCAGGACAAATCTGAAAGCTTCGAGCCTGAATTTTTACATGGTCACATTTTCAAGATTTTTCTTCACAATGATGAATTATAGCAAATGTTTTAAAAAAAAAAAAAAATAAAAAAAGAGGAAGGAAAGAAAGAAAATTCTAATTCATCTGCAATTAAATACCTCTGTTAGGTTGGATCCAGAGCATGGGTACTAGATGACCAGAATTTTAGTCCATTGTTGATGAAGATGATGTCTTAACAACATTATCCACAAATGTTAGCCTTCCATATCTCTCTCTGATCTTCAATTTTAAAAAGTAATTTAAACCTGAAATCAGAAGACTTTCTGCAATTGATTTAAAGAAAAGTCTATGATAATAGCTGTAATTTTCCTAGAAATGTCTATTGACCAAATGCACACTGCCCACAATTTCAAGATATATTCCTGCAATCTGAAAGCATATTTTAAAATTCTTTTTAGAGTGTCTTCCTTTTTCAACAAAATTAATGTGAAATCTTACACTGTTAGAGGAAAACGGATGATAATTTGTATTTTTTCTCTCAGTAGATGAAAGTGACTAGTTTCTAATCCTGTGATGCTCATCTAGTCTGACAAAGAGCAGGTAAAAAAAGCATTACATCTGATTGGGTTTTTTGCCAGCTAGAACCCCCCATATTTTATAGTCATAAAGTTGAAGGTACTCAAGCTCAGTTATTTCTTTAAAACCTACTTAAAATTTGTTTTTATTAATTAGACAGCTATTACATTGGTATTTTAATGATCATTAAAATTCACAAACTGTTTAATCAATTACCAGAAATGAAGATATAAGTTTCAGATTAAATTTAGGTTATCATTCAAACACATGCTCGATGTTAAACAGAAAAAATCATGTTGAGAATGATCTTAAGAGTAACGAAAGATTCTATTCTGAGCTGGAAGTCTAAGAAAGGTAAATAAACTGCTTAAATTTGCATCACTACATAGAACTCAGATTTTTTGAGGCAGTCATTCTGATTCAAGTATTGAGCCCAAAGACAAGCTCTTGATAGGTTTGGCCTACTCCCACATCTAAACAGACTGTGCAGCATCGTGTTTTCTTTTTTTCCATCGTACACTAAAAAGAATTTGAATTTTACATGCTCCTGTTTTGATCTATGTTCTGTAAGAAAGCCCTCATCAGTTTCTCATGATAAGCACAAATGATTATTTTTCTCTCCCCTTTTTCCTCTCAAGGCCTTGTCTTTTGCAGTCATATCGTAGTCAATGAGTAGATTATCAGCAATATTTAAGGTCTGTTCCTCAAGATGGAAAGAATATTCAGGGTTTCCATCCATGCAATTAAACACCTTTGTTCTTGTTCCTGAAAGACTTTCATAATTAAATGAGCTAAAAGATTATACTCCATCTATACAGAAGCTGAATACTTGCAGCTTTTTTCTAATTTCAATGAAGAATTATGCTTAATATAACAAAATGTTTCACAGGAAAAAAAAAACAAAAACCAAAAAAACAACAGAACAAAAAACCAACACAAATCAAAACCACTTAAAAACACATTAGTGTGTGTAAATTAGTCTTTTTAGAACTCAGGCTAATGTACACATTTACTGCTGGCTTGAAGACATTTCATTTAAAATATACACTGCCATGTTTTTAGTTCTTCCTATATTTAGTACATTAGTCTGATTTGTGTGGTGTATTAATTTGAAAATCAGACAGCTAGAAAAGTAAGTGCTGATCAACTATAAATTAGATTGATACAATCTTACTGAAAGCATATAGTGAAGTACTACTGATTCATATAAATTTTAACTCTCTACTTTCATATTCTAGTCTTCTAGAGCAAGCTGATATGTAACAAATTAAATCTGCATTAATACCATGGAGTAACATAAAAAAAGAATGAGTAATGATTTGAGAAAAATAACCAAGTGTGAGTTTTAAAATGGTATCTTGTCTCTCCACTGTTATGTCAGAAATTTGTATCACACAACATGAAGAGGGTGTACACAACGACTCAATGGTTTTGTCAGGACATAATGATTCCACAGCCTTTCCTTTCATCCCAGGGCTTGGGAGTCCAGACAAAAGTAAATAACACTAATGTCTCAGTACACAAATATGAAAATAATACTTGTAATCAAGGTCAATATTTTTAGTTTCAGGAAATAAGAGTTTTTTGCCCTCTGAATGGCTTCTGATCACATTTTGCCTCAGCAAGATGCACTAATTATCCATTTTACTACCATTCATTGGAGTTAGGCGAGAATTTAGCTGAGTAGCTACTTGTACTTCCAATTCCTGCCTTCTAAACAGCTTGCAAAGTCATGTGGTGCTGCTAGACATTCCCGTTTTGAACAGTTCCAAGGCAAAGGTTATATCTGCCACATCAAACTTACTGTCATGTCTGGAGCACTCAGTAGTTTAGGCTTTTCATGTATTTATTTTTTCAGGCTGTGCTATTGCCGCACTCCATGCCTCTCTGTGTCTGCAGTGCAGTGGCTGTATGCAGGGGTTCAGCCAGCTTTATACCGCTGAATCTCTCCCTGACACCTTTCTGAGGACAAATATATTATCAATTCTTAAAACTTGTCTTGCTTCCAATTTCTATTTCATGTTTCTTTTCTGCAACACTTGAGCAAAGAACGTTAGAAACTCTTTCAGAATCTGTTTGGAAAAATAGGCTACTGTTTCTTTCTTCAGCTCCACGATTCTGTAAGTCAACACCCACCGTTCTATCTGTCAACATCCACGTATTTCTCAACTGATTCTAGTGCCAGTACTCTCCCACCAAAGAACAGGCATACTGTGAGAAGTTTGGTCCAAGTTAAGCGAACCAAGAAAAGGATACTCTGCATCTAGAAAGTATATTCAAAAGCTATTGAAAATCCCTTTATTTTACTGAAAATGGGGCATACATACACATGACTAAAAGCATGTTTTCAAAGAATCACAACCACTGATAGTTTGCTTGGATATTCCTCTAATTTGCTAAGGTCCTGAAGTAAGTAACAGGTTCTATGGGAGACTGTTAAGTGGAAGATATTTCCTGTGTGCACAGTCATAAAAAATTAATTCAAAAGTAAAAATGTTCAACCTTTACTTCAGTTCAGAGAAAGAGGATAAGTTTCACTGACACATTAAAGCAATTTATTCTCAATAGTTCACACAAATCTACATTTAATATTATTCCCAAAACATGTTGCACTGTGTTAATCAAATATATAAATCAGATTTTCATTGAGTGGGCTTTCCTGCATGCTCTGTACCAAACCTGTTTCTATAGCTGAGATATTTTTCACTTACTGAAATGTACATGATGAATATTAACACTATCAAATGAGATGTTCAATATATGGCAAGTGGGCAAAAGTGAATGTGTGTTACTCTAAAATTCCTGATTGCTATTATGGTCTGTTTCCATCTGTATATATAAGAATGAGTTTTTCTTTATTTTTCATTGCACTCCTGAGTTAAGATTACTGAGAATGAAAGTACCACTTCCACTATTAAATATATCAATCATAAAACTTTATGAATACAAACATTTTATCTGGAAAGAATGGAGGAATAAGATGGATTTCTCTTTCCAAGATGGACTTCAATTTCTTTGCCGATGGTTATACATTAAAGAACCAGGGACGTATTAAAAAGTTAAAAAGTACAAGTCCTTAAATGTTCAACAACGAGAATCACAATGATAATGAAATCTTTACCAGGAGGAAAGAAAAGAAAATGATGTTCTGTAGTATGAGTTCTTTTTTTGCCCCATATGTAGAGTTACCAATGAAGGAAAAAAAAAGACAAAACAAAACACTGTTGTAGACAAACAAAGCTCAGATGGTTTAACAAAAAACATTTTCCAAATGGAGAAACCTACTATAATTCTGGTAAGGAAATGGTGGTTTGGGAAATGAGTGTGTGTGCTCTGTCAAGATCATTGTGTTCTCATGTACCTTGAAGTAATGACTGATGGAACTTTGGAGTCCATGATTTCCACAATTCAGTGACTTGAAGAGGTCCTATGTATCAGGGAGAGAGGATGCCTAGGAAGTGGGGCATGATCATGTAAATATGTTGTTTCTGACAGTTAATATTTAATCTGACTGCTAAGAAAAGCTGGACAAGGAAACCTTATTTTAATGAAGTTGTCATAGTCCAGGAAATAAATGTATAATAGCCTTGAAAATGTTCCAGAAAATATAAATTAAACACTTCACCCTATTAGCTGACCTAGCATTCTGGACCTACATATCTCACATTTTTCATGTTGTTATGGCAAACAAGTCTTGGTATGTTCCTGAGGGAGAAGTTGAATTTAGTCCAAAATCACTAGAAGTACAGAATGAGTGTACAGCATGAAAATCTTAGACACGTTTATACAACCATTCTTATAAAAACCAACTTTGTTCTAAGAATCTGTAAATTTTTGTCTATATCTCTCTTCCCACCTCCCCCACCCCCCACCCCCCCCACCCCCCCCCCACCCCAGCCCCTTAAAAGAGTGAAGGGTATTTTCTTCATTCTCCTTGAAACAGGAGAATGGTCTTTTAAAAAATCAAGTACCACTTCCTTTTCAGGCTGGAGTACCCCAGCATTGCTTTGGTGTTCTTCATTCTCTCAGAGAAGCTATTAGGAAAATCTTCACGTGCTCCTTTTTCTTAAACAACATCAACAACAAAACCCACACTCTTTTTCATAAAAACAAACAAACAAACCAACAAAAACCCCATATCTAACTCTCAAATTCTGGATCATGAAGCTACACTTACCTTTGAGGATATGTACAAGTTCTACAGCAACTGGTCCTTTAACAATTTAACTGCAGTAAGGAATGTCAGCAGCACTCTGCCTTCTCTGACTGTTATTTTAAGAGAGAACCCTTTATACCCTCAAGATCTTTTCATCACAGACTCTCTGCTATACCTTCTCCCTACAGTAGGTAGTGCAAAAATTACCTGACAAAAATGTATGAACTATGCTCATCCTATGACCCCTGTTTAAAGGAACTTTTAAAACTATTATAAGTCTTACTATCCTAACCACACCTCAAAGTGTAAAACTAATTGGTTTGCAAAATTATTCTCAGTTTTCCAAGTATCTTCCCCTGCTGTGCTTTTTCACCTTTCCTTCTTTCCTCATAATACTCACACAGACACGTACTTTTTCAAGAGTTCTTGTCAATATTGTGAGTTATATGTCACATATTCATTAGAAAATAAAGATCCTTTTTTTGACTCATGGATCCTTCTCAATACTTTTGGGACATGCCACAGAAACACATTCAAATACCTACATCTTCTTCCTGTAAGAATAAAATGCTGCAGCATGAGTTTGTGCATCGTTACTGTCTCATCTCTGCCTTGGTTTTCTTCTCTGAAAAACTAGCAAATATGCATAAAGCATCGGGCAAACATACAACAGGGCTCAATTCTAAGGCTGCTATTCTGATCAAATTGAAAGCTGAACTCTCTACAGACAGAAATTTTGTCCTGAGAATGTAGGACATACTGAGTATTTTCTGATATACACAACCACAGAAATAGTTCTGATATTCTTGCAAGTATGTTACCATTCCTGTGCTTCCCCATTTGAGCCCCATGTGGTTCTTTCACATCACATTTGAAGCAGTGTCTGTCTAACCATAGTCAAATGATTGTAGACTGCCATTATTGTACTAGTATTCCTGATTCTCATGATCTCAATAACACAAATAAACCTTCACATTCTTTCTGACTACTTTTCCCCCTTCGTTGTATAAGTTGCAGGCAGAGTTCTTTTATTAGCCTGGAATTAACTGGTCTTCTTCTTTCTCACTCAGTCTTTTACCCCAGTAAAGAAGTGGTGTCTTCCTAATGTCTGAGGGTTATGTTACAGAAAAAACATTTTTCTAACCTTTATTTCTATCATGTTTCAGTATTTTCAATAAACCTTGAAAGACAGAGTTCAAAAGAGAATCTGCTTTTTTTAAGAGCTGAAGAAATAACTTTTTCTCTTCTCTGCTAATACGTTTAGACACTTAACACTTCTGTTGCTTCCTTTGATTTCAGAAACAGGACATTCTTTAACTGAAGTGGAGAATATGAATATTTTCACATGAAATCTTTTTCATGATCTGTTGATCTGAGTAAAAAGTTTGTGCCTCTAAAAGGTTCTTTTAATGAGCCATAAATTTATGCAGATTAAGTACCACTTAATGATACTTAAGATAATAATTAAGATGCAATTTTGCATTCAAAATCTTGTTTGACAATGTGTCTTTTTTGAGTAAGTAACTCCTAGAATAAAATTCTTGTACAAACATTTCACTTTTTCTATCAGATTATGACAAGTAAACAAAAATGTCCCTATAGTGTAAAAGTAAAATCTTCTCACCAGTGTATTATTAGGGTAAAGCCAGAAAAAAGAACAAACAAACAAACAAACAAATAAACAAAACCAAAAAAAACCCCACAAAAAACCCAGAGGGAATAGAGGGCTTAGAACAAGACAAACTTAGGAAGATGGGTCCTGGAGACCTCTAAACTACTACATGAAAGGTATCAAAGCACAGGAAATTTAATCTTAAAAAGTAAACTGCTATTTTTCTGAGGTACACTAGAATATTTCAGTGTTTAAGGTGTTTGCAAAATTCAAACTGCAGTGGCAATGCATGGAGAGAAACTGGGAAAAAGCCTCCTGCTTATATTATGGAAGATACTCTACAGCAATTACAACTTGATGGTAGGGTAGGAAACTGTAAAAAGATGTAATATTTAAAAAATAATAATAAAAAACTTGGATACTGGGGTTTGTGTGTGCTTTACATTATTAGCATTATGACATGTGTCTAAAGTAAGGGACCCAAGTGGGAGAACAATACTTGCAGTAAAGGACAACAAGGTAGAGAACTTTTTACTGGCTTAAATTGAGCTGAGAAAAAGCTGATCTAATGACGTCGGCATAAAAATGATTGTATGAACACTGAAGCGTGAAAGCCACCAGAAGATTTTCAATGGTACTGAGCTGCAATTTTTTGTCCAAATCTTTGAAAGAGTCTGTATCATGAACTGTGATTGGTACAATAAATGTTTCTGCTACCTTTGCACTCATGGTAAACAGCAACAGAGTCCTTCCTCTGCTGAGCTTTCTTCAATAAGTTTAAATAGCGGAAATACTTTGAGAAATTACCTTGAAAGATACAGTTCTCTTTCAATACAGATACTGAAGTGAAATGGTGGTCTCTATAATATAATATTGAATTATTCAAACCTGGCCTGCACAGGGTCTCAAGGAAATGGTATTTTCATAAAGAGATCAGTAAGTCCCCTTTTTTCCCCAATAATTCTTCAGATTATGGAGGCAATTCTGAACATTAGAAAGCACAGACATTCCACCCAATACTTACACTGTAAGAAGCTGCAGGTAGAATTCCCTTACCTAAATTATATCCATATTAAAACAGATGCCAGAATTACTCAAATATAAAAAAGGTAAAAAACATACATCTCCAGGTGCTCTACTTTCTAACTTCAAAGTTTACAGAAGAAAAAGTTTGAAAACACCTATGTTAGAAAAATGGAAATAAACTTCCACTTGGAATTATTATGTCTGTGAAAAGAGCCTAAAAGACAGAGAATCAGGAGTACTGAAGCCTCTGAAGAGATTCTCTATGACAGTCTCGAAGCCTCACAGCTAGGATTATCTATGCAGGAAAAATTCCAAAAAGTTGTAATAGAAAGATGGCAAACTTGGCATCAGTTGGCATTCTTGGAAAACTTGGCATTCTGTAATCATTTTTTCTGTTGAAAAGCTTGTAAAAATCAGTATGATCTCACAACACATTATGATTTAAACACAGGAACTGATTTCTGATAAAAAACTACCAGTGAAAAATGAACGTTCATTTTTACTGTTCAGTCTTAAGCTTATCTTAAGCTTATCTTAAGATAAGTTCATCTTATACAGTGATGATAACACTGCTGCTTCTACAGCCTATCCAAATGTAACACAGTTCAGTACTTTAAAAGTCAATATTTATTAATCTTTTCCATCAAATTAGGGCAGATCTATCTTATTTTACAATGAGAAGATCTGTGGCAATGCAGACAAGATTATTTGGTAAATATGAAAAATGTTTATCACACACAAATGGTTACTATAACCCTGATGAGTAAGGCTCAACCTTTGCCATCATTAGTTGTACTGCAGTATATATTAATAGGTTCCACCATAATAAGTTTTTATTTTTATCATATTACTAAAATTAATCTAAAGTTAAAATAAAGTCACTGGGAGAAGGGAACCTGAATCCATCCCATTCTTCTCAGTTTAACACCAATGCCAGCAAAAGATGCCCAGAAACTGGGGAGGGATTGCAGGGCAGCAGGAGAGCATCTGACGAGCAGCACAAAGGAATCCCAGGCACCCCAGTCAGTAATTCAGCTCCATCAGGGGCCCAGCTTAACTGCCTCTATGCAAATGCACAAAGCATGGGAAAAAAACAAGACAAGTTAGAGATGTGTGCACGTCTGACAGGCTATGATCCCATTGACATCATGCAGATGTGGTAGGATGGCTCCTATGACTGGGGTGTTGGAATGGAAAGATACAGGCTTTTGAGAAAGGACAGGCATGATGAGAAGGGAGTGTCACCCTCCATGTCAATGACCAGCTGGGGTGCATGGAGCTCTTTCGGGGGATGGATGAGGAGCTGACTGAGAATTTATGGGTCAGGATCAAAGCGAGGGCAGGGACAGGTGACTTTATAGTGGGGATCTGCTGCAGGGCACCCAGCCAGGAAGACTGATTGGGCAAGGCCCTCTATAGGCAGATAGAAGCAGTCTTACATTCACCAGTCCTGGTCCTCATGCTGGGCTTCAACCACACCAATATCTGTTGTAGGGACAACACAGCAGGGCACAGGCAATACAGGAGGTTCCTGGAATGCGTTGATGATAACTTCCCTCTCCAAGTGATAGAGGAGCCACTGAGGGGAGGTGCCATGCTGGACATTGTTCTCACCAAAAAGGAGAGGCTTATGGGAAATGTGAAACTCAAGGGCAGCTTTGGCTGCAGTGACTATGAAATGGTGGAGTTCAAGATTCTTGGGGCAGCAAGGTGGGCACACAGCAAGATCACCACCCTGAACTTCAGGAGCACAAGATGCTGGCCTCCTCAGGGATCTGCTTGGTAGAATACCATGGGATAAATCCCTGGAGGCAAAAGGGGCCCAAGAAAACTGATTAATATTCAAGGATGACTTTCTACGAGCTCAGGAGTGATCTGTCCCAAGAAAGAGGAAGTCAAACACAAAAAAAAAAAAGCCAAGAGACCTGCATGGATGAGCTACAGGAGCTCCTGGACAAATTGAAGCACAAAAAGGAAGTCTACAGGAGGGGAGAAACAAGGGCAGGTAGCCTGGGAGGATGTTGTGGTTTAACCCCAGTCAGCAACTAAGCACCAAACAGTTGTTCACTCACTCCCTTTCCATGGTGGGATGTCGGAGAGAATTGGAACTCTATAAATGACAAAACTTATAGGCTGAGATAGACAGTTTAATAAGTAAAGCAAAACTCATGTACATAAGCAAAGAAAAAAAAGGAATTCATTCACCACTTCCCATCAGCAGGCAGGTGTTAAGTCATCTCCAGAAAAGAGGGATGCATCACACATAACAGTTACTTCAGAAGTAACCACCACTCCAAATGTCCCACCTTCATTCTTCCCCCAATTTAAGTACGGCACATGGTGTTCCATGGTACGGAATATCCCTTCAACTAGTACTAGCAAGCTGTCCCGGCTGTATCCCTACTACAATTCTTGTGACTCTCCAGCTTCCTAACTGACAGGGCCTGAGAAACCAAAAAGTCCTTGACTTAGTATAAACACTATGCAGAAATCAACATTATTCGCACAGCAAATCCAAAACACTGCACCAACTATTAAGAAGAAATTAACTCTATCTCAGCTGAAACCAGGACAGAGGAATACCGAGAAATTGTCCAAGCAGCCAGGGACCAGGTTAGGAAAGCTAAAGCCCCCCAAAAATTAAATCTGGCCGGGGACATCAAGGGCAACAAGAAAGGCTTCTATAGGTGCATTGGTGAGAAGAGGAAGACCAGGGAACACATGGGCCCTCTCCAAAAGGATACAGGAGACCTGGTTGCCTGGGACATGAGGAAGGCTGAGGTACTCAGTGACTTTTTCACCCTGGTCTTCACTGGCAAGCACTCCAGCCACACCGCCCAAGTTGCAAGAGGCAAAGGCAGGGAGACTGGGAGGATGAAGAACTGCCCACTGCAGGAGACAATCAGCTTCCAGACCATCAAAGGAACCTGCAGGTGTGCAAGTCCGTAGGACCTGATGAGATGCCTCTGCGGGTCCTCAGGGAGCTGGTGGATGAAGTGGCTAAGCCACTATCCATCATATTTGAGAAGCTGTGGCAGTCTGGTGAAGTTCCCGCTGGCTGGAAAAGGGGAAACGTAACTCCCATTGTTAGACAGGGAAATAATGAAAATGTGGGGAACTACAGTCTGGTCAGTCTCACTGTGATGCCTGACAAGATCATGGAGCAGATCCTCCTGGAAACTATGCTTAAGGCACATGGAAAATAAAGAGGTGATTGGTGACAGCCAACATGGTTTCACTAAGTGCAAATCATGCCTGAAAAATCTGGTGGCCTTTTATGGTCGGCTCACAGCATTGACGGATCGGGGAAGAGCAACTGATGCAATTTACCTGGACTTGTGCAAAGCCTTCGACAGTGTCCCACACGGCATCCATGTCTCTACAGTGGAGAGACATGGATTTGATTGTTGGACCACTCAGTGGATAAGGAATTACCTGGATGGTTGCACTCAAAGAGTGGTGGTCAATGACTCAATGTCCAAGTAGAGACCAGTGATGAGCGGCCATTCCTCAGGGGTCTGTGCTGGGACCGGTGCTGTTCAACATCTTTGTCAATCCCATGGACAATGGATATGGACTTTTTACAAGGGCCTTTAGCGATAGGACAAGGGGGAATGGCTTTAAACTGTGAGAGGGTAGATGTAGATTAGTTATCAGGAAAAAAATTCTTTGCTGTGAGGATGGTGAGACCCTGGAACTGGTTGCCTGGAGAAGCTATGGGTAGCTGTGGATGCCCCATCCCTGGAAGTGCTAGATGGGCCAGGTTGGATGGGGCTTTGATCAGCCTGGTCTAGTGGAAGACGTCCCTGCCCACGGCAAGGGGGTGGGAACTACATGATTTTTAAGGTCCCTTCTAATCCAAACCGTTCTATGGTTCTGTGATGCTGTGGAAATATTTTTAAAATGCATTTTTTCTTGTTTGTTTGTGTTTAGTTACCAGTGTGAACATCTCATGCAGATTTTTGTTAGCATATGGAAACGGAGTGTATGTCCTCAGTCGCTTCTTTTTTTTTTCCATATAGCGCTCTCTTAACACATCCTTCCAATCTTATTTTCACTTTGCTTATTCTGGGCAACAGCTATGGACTGCTAATGCTTTGTGGAAACATCTAAAGCTTTTACTCCTCAACTCGGCCGGCCTTCCTTATTGTGCTGGTTTGGGCTGGGCTGGCATGACTGTTCTTCAGAGTAGTTAGTATCTCCATCCCAGCCAAAACCAGCACACACATATTTAAGTTACACTCAAAGGTGAGTCATACTTCCATTCATAATTCACACTTCCATTCATAATTCCTTTGTACTTTGGTATGAGGAGCCTATGTTTAACCATCCAAGTTATTTTCTTAGTAATTAAACTCCAAAGCCTTACATTTTAAAAACAGAGTGCCTTTCTTATATTATGAATGCTACTTTTCCCTTTTTGTTCCTGTACCTTTTGCAATTAAGTCTCCTCTTAATGTAGCAGGGTAGTGAATAACTCACACTTACAGGTTCCATGAAATGATGATTATACTTTCCCACAGCTTGTTTCAGAGGCTTGGGATGTCCAAGCATCCTTTTTTTTAGGTCCTTTATGCTTTTCTTTTTTTGTTTGCTGTTTTGGCAGGCACGCTTCTCTTTGTGACCTACAATACCGCTTCTTTAGTTGCGCACCTCATTAAATGTATTTCCTTCTCTCCAAAGATCTCTTTTGATCTACCTACTACCCAGTTTCTGAAGGGTGAAAGCCAATTACCTTACATTAAGTATTGGCAAGGTAAAACCTGTTTGCTTACCTTCTCTTTCTTTCTCTTTTTTACTGACTTTTCAGTTAAAGAGCACTCAGGTTTTTTCATGGTTTAAGAGCATCAACTGAAATCCTAACACCATTAACATCTATGGCAAAACCCTTCCAACTTTGAAATATGGCAAGACCTCACAGATATGCTGTAGGAGTATATGCCTTGTGAAATGCCCCTGCATTATCTTTCACCAAAATCCTGGGTATTACTCATGGTTGCATCTGTTCCCAAACAGTACCGCAATCTCTTAAATTCTGCTTCCAATCAGATTTCCTTCAGTAACAAATGAAGTGTGCTGTTGGCTTTTTGGTACATAATTGTGATATTTAGTAACCGTATCTCCAGGCAAAATAAAATGTTATAGACAATCATGGTTTACAGAGTACCTCAGACATCTTCATGGTTTTATTTGACCTGGTCAGATTCTTTATATCTTCAAATACGAAGCTGGTATCAGTATTTTAATCAGCAAGAAACTCAGCTATGTTTGTATAGGGAAAAAAATTTCTAGCAATACCACTTAGCATTGAACTGAGAAGATATGAGACAACCTGTAGTTTTGCAGCCCTGTGAATTTGTGGCTCTGCAGTTGTCCTGAGGGTGATGAGACCATGGAACATGTTGCCCAGAGAAGCTGTGGGTAGTTGTGGATGCCCCAACCCAGTAAGTGTTGGATGTGCCAGGTTGGATGGGGATTTATCAACCTGGTCTAGGGGAAGGTGTCCCTGCTCATGGTAGGGGGGTTGGAACTAAATGATTTTTATGGTCCCTTCCAATCCAAACCATTTTATGGTTCTATGATTTTATGATATCACGTAAGATATTTATTCAAGTGTAATACACATAACATCACATAAAAGGAGCAAAATAATTTTTACTTGTATACCAATACACGAATGAGGCTCAGTTTCAAAAACTTTTTTTTTTTCTGAAAGAAGCTGTTTTTCTCACACAGAAAAATGTGTGCATTTCTGTGCAGATCTTACATGAATATTATATCATTTCACAGAGGTCAGTGTGCAGCCAATGACTCCTTTAGCAAGAAAAGGTGCTGGTGTAATGGTCTGGACGACCAAATTACTGATCATAGTCTCTGTAAGTTACCTAGAAGGGCATGTGAAGAAGATACATCTGATGATCTTACTCTAACAAGCCTTTGTCTATCATTAAGAGAATATAGTTTAAGGTGACACAGTTTAGGAAACATGACATTTTCCATGGTATAACACATACCATCCATCTGTAGGTACACACTGCTATGTAACGAAAACCTCCATTTTCAATAATGAGATACTTGTGTAACTGCCAGTCCTACTGCTAGTTTTGGACATGTTTTAGAATTAACAGATGTTTATGTCACTACAGTGAGTAAGAAAGCATTGAAGAGAACAGCACCTGGACACAGAAAGGCAACAAAGCCAAGTAGCTTTGTTAACTCAAGTTAAAGGCTTAGGTATTCATACAAATTCATTGTACTTCTTCATTCATCCTACATAATTTTCAGCACTGCAAATTTCTGTAAAAAGCCTTCCGATGCTGCTCTCCGTATTTCAGTTCAACAGTCAAAAGCTGCTGACATCTGCAGATGCGTGGATATTAGCAGCATCATGATGAATGAGAGGGGCTCTGAATAAAACAATACATTCAGGTACAAATTAAACTATTTTTAATACCAAATAATACGTTGAGTTAAAGTCACAAGGTTACTGAAGATTAGCAATTTTTATTTTACACAGTGATTTGTCACTACTTTAGGAGTTAATTACAGCACTTACATATAGTTATATCTATTTCTGGAAATATATTATTTTAGTTATGTGCATACTATGCATATGAAGGTCATGATTCTGCATGACTTACAGAAATGCCTAACTTCATTTACTATGTGAAAACATGTTAATTTCATTGAGCCCATTCAAGATTACATAAGTACTTTAGAAGTGCATCCTCATATTATTATAGAAAAGAATGTAGAGAAGTTTGCTGAAGTTTTTCATCTAAGGGAATAGTTAATTCTAGCTAACTGGTACAGAATTGCTTTTTTCCACATGGCTTACAATTAGGTCCTGATATAGCACACCGGCTGCATGCCCACAGTATGACACTGAAATCACTGCCTCCAAGATGTTGTTGTCCTCATGCTTTTCTATCACCCTAGTCCAAACTACCAAAAGTAGGGGAGGGTTCCACTGCAGCCCATCAGGCTAGTATTTTTCATGGCAAGATGTTGAGGTTCTGTATTATACGACCTGATATAACATAAAGGGATGTTTGAAAGAAACACTCCAAGGAACTCCAAGAGCAAGTTAGAGAAGTATATAGTCATGAGGAGCCAAGCTAGTGTATTCAGGGCAGTTCAATAGGGAATCATCACCAGAACTGCACCCAGACTTCATATCTGAAAGAACTGGTTTCTGTGCCATGGAGACTGGTAGCGCATGTACAGTGTAGCAACCAGGTACAGTGTAGCTGAGATGTACCTCCAACTGTCACCCTTCATAACTGCATCTGCATTAAAGCTGGACTAGCCACTACAAATTACCACTGTTTTAGCTAAAATCAAAACAGAATTATTTTTGAAGTGTCTTAGCTTCTTTTAGCAACACTATATTTTATTGTAAGATTGTCAAGACAAAATGTCCCTTTTAAAACAAAAATGTGGTGCCATGAAGGTGATGCAGGAGATATTTAACCCTGCTTTTGTGTATCATCTTGAAATCTAAGTAGAGGGCTGGGAGAAGGGCAAGAGATTTGTTGTTTACTTTTTACAGACAGAGAAGGAAAATGGGAATCATTAAGTAACCATCAGAAATAAAAAAAAGAGACTGTCCTGTGAGAATGAGTGTATATCAGACAGCGACAGGCCCTTTTCCTCCCTAATGGACCTGGACATCAGTCAGAAGGGCTTAATAGCCCTTTTTTATAGGGTCCTGCAAACTCAGAATTTAGCAGTAGATGGTCTTGCAATAGAATCCCAAGCACTCCTTTTTTTACCCTGAGGCTTGCTAAGCCCTTTTTAGTGTTAAGACACTAACTGGCTTTTATTCTGCAACTTGCAGGCAAAACAGTGAATTCAGGTTTTTCACTGTATCCTCCTCAATGTATTCAAAAGTATTACATTGCCTCTTCCATAGGGATCAGCTGTGTCACCCTAAGATAAACTGCATTTCAGCACTCTCAAATGTGCCTTAGCAGTACCATCTCCATCAGAAAAGACATGGAAAGTAAACACGAGACACAAATGGCAGGTCAAGATTTTACCTGTGCAACTTTTAAGTAATGTATATTTTAGCCTAGCAATATTTTTGTTCTTGTATCTAAATCCCCTTTGCAAAAAACCAAAATTATGTTTGGTCATATGTTACTTATGCATAGCTAGGTGACAATAGACGATTTTCCAAATCAGGAAAAGGCCTATCATTCCTATTTCTCACTCAAAACAGCTTCAAATGACTCTTTGGGAAAGCTTCTTGTATTATGACTGAAAGTTGTTTTGCTGATTGACTGGATACCAAGCAAAAATGAACTCTAAATCAAATAAAAGAATAAATGCAGTTTATTATATTATACTATAAAGGAAAAATAACATGCAATATGATAAAAGAAAACAGTTTTAGTTATTATGCACAATATGATAAAAGAGCAATAGGAGCAAAGCATCAGATCATTACTGCAAAGCACTACCAAGACTAAGAAAAGGATACATCACCAGCTACCACCTTAACGTCATACAGGCCCACACTTTGGCTGGGAAGCCCCATTGCAGCCAGTGCCAGGAGCCTTTCACTAACTGGGAAAATTCCTATGTGGTGCGTCCACTCGTAGGTGAGGCTTCTAGCCCAGTCCCAGAACTTGCCCACCTTTGTACTCAGTGAAAAACAAAAATAGTTTACGCACTTGTGGTATGCAAACTTTTAAGTAGGCTTTAGGCTTAGTGTAGGTGTGCACTATCTCAAGGTTCATAAGGTTCACACACACCAGGGATGTTGGCCAGACACCTGAGCGTGGTGGAGTTACTGTCATGCCATAGCTGCACACAATATTTATTGTCTGGATGTTCCTGCTCATATCTTGCTTGTTCAAGGGGCTCAAGACAAACACCACCTGCTCATTAAACTTGTCCTTGAGCTCCCTGAGCATACTCTCTAAGTTAAGCAATCCTTAATTAAAGACAAAAGCCTTTTCATAAGCAGTAATCAGTTTAATAAATTTTCACCACAAAAGTCAACTAGGAAAAACTGATCTAAGACACAAAAAAATAATCAACACAGCACCACCAATTTTAGGGCTAGTCCATGTTCACAAAAGCTGGTTTTAGCTGGAGTTACTGGTTAACACACCAAAACATCTCATACAAACTTGAAAGATAGGGAAAATTTTGGAGTAGGTGGGCTGTGCTGCCTCAGATTTGATGAAAACATACACTGATAAAAGCCATTGTCTCTTCACTCTCACACTAGCTGCGTTCGCTGCTCCCTCATCTATTATGTATTTCTCTAGTCCTGCGGGCTCAAGCTTTGATTTCAGCCAGCCTTGTCCGTTGAACAGTTTTGCCTCCACAGTTAATGTGCTAGGAAGCAACAGCTCAAGGGTAACTACAGACGTGAGGCAAGAGGTGAATGATCCTGTTTTTCAGGTACTTGCTAGGGAAGACCTCCAATAACTTTTGTTCTCTGAAATATTTTAAAGGAAAAAACCAAAACAAACTTGACCCCAACTTCTCTCAGCAAAGTATAATATTCAGTGTATTCTGACTCCTGGGCAATTATAATGAACCATGCATATATCAACTTTCTTGCTCTGCTTTAACTATGTCTTTGGTCTGCTCAGGGAGATGGTTTTGGTGTACACACTACCCCTGGTGCAAACAGTGCTCTCGGGCACTAAGGCAAATCGGAAACACAGTAGATATTTATGCCAAATCCTATTATCTACCCTGTGAAAACTTACATTAGTTTCAGTGGAAGTACTGCCCAAATGGAACTAGAAAATCAGAATCCAAGATTATTTGTGAACAAATTCTCATTAGATATACTGGTTCAAAAACTGCAGCAGACAATTCTCAATTACTCATTTAACATATTACATATCTAAATTATAAAATACAAAAGCAATGGACAGCACAGTGATCCTATGAACAGAAGGCAACATTTCATTCATAGGTAATCATTATCCCATTATTGGTTTTGTGTAAAGGATATTTAATTACACTGCATTTTAATTGTACATCATTTAATCCTGTATTGCTTTGTGGCACTGGAGAAGACTTGCACATTTTTTTTCCTTCCTTAAACCTCTGCTGCTCAATGTCTTCCCTTCATATTGCTAGCCAGAGCCTTGATGCCAGCCCCCCTGGGCAACCCACTGGAGACACTCTGAATGTGGGATTGACCTTCATCTTGGAGGATATAAGCAATAAAGTGCAAATCACAGACCCCTCTCCCTCACAGGGGTGCAAGTTTCCTTCACAACATCTGAAGATGGCTGCTGTTATGGCTGCGACAATTGTCTGGAGAAAATCCCATTGATGCAGGCAGCTATAGCTCTACAGACAAACAAAAAGGAAGCAAGGCAAAAAGCAGAACCACAACCCTAGACTCCCAAAGAGCAGACTTTGGCCTGTTCACACCTCTGCTTGAAAGAATACCATGGGATACAGCCCTGGATAGAAAAGGGGTCCAGAGGAGCTGGTTGATTTTCAAATACCTCCTCCAAGCCCAAGAACTGGTCTGTTCCAATGAGTATCCATGGATAAATAAGGGGTTCTGGACAAAACTCAAAAATAACGCATACAAGTGGTGGAAGCAGGGACATGACTTGGGAGGAATAGAAAGATACTATCAAAGCTGGCAGGGATGAGGTTAGGAAAACCAGCGTACTTTGGGGGCTGATATAGGAGACTATTATTTAACATCTGCATTCATGACCTGAATGATGATCAAGTTTCTGGATGATACAAAGCTGGGGGAAGTTGTTCATACATCACATGATTGCACTGCCATTCAGAGGCACCATTCAGAATAACCTCCTGCACCACTACATGCTGAAGGGCAATAGTTTGGAAAGCAGCCTTGAAGAAAATAACATCAGGGTCCTGGACAACAAACTGAACATGATCCAGCAATGTGTCCCAGCAGCATGAAGGCCAGCATCACCCTGGGCTGCATTAGGAGGCGTGTTGCCAGCAGGTCAAGGTAGGTGACCATTCCTCTCTACTCAGCATTGGTGAGGTCACACCTAGAGTGCTGGGTCCACTTCTGGACTTCCCAGTACAGAAAAAGACATGGACATACTGGAATGTGTCTAGCAAAGGGCCATAAAATGATTAAGGGACTGCATTATCTGTCATATAAAAGGCTGAAAGAGATGGGACTGTTCAGCCTGCAGAAGAGAAGCCTCGGGGTGTTGTGGGGAGGGAGGGTGAAGGAGGAGGAAATAAAAAGCTGATAGGGCTATTGCAGTGATTTTCTTCCTTGTTTTTCTTTTTTTCCTACTTTGGTATAAAAAAATGCAAAACAACAAAGCTGGTACTTTAATACCTTCAAGGTATCCTAACCCAGAGAACAGAAGAAACTAATCTCTAATCTTTAATCTCATTTTACTAATCTCCTTGAAGAAAAATAAATAAAAAATAATCCACAAAAGACATGCCTTTTGAAATTGTAAGGCAAACTGGAAGAAAAAAAGTCAACCATTAAAAAAAGCTTGGCAAAAAAAAAATAAAAAAAAATAATTATTTGCTACTGTCTCCAGAATCTGCTCTGAGGAAATGCTAATGTAAGAGACATTGTCAGGGCCAGAAGTGCACTTTTCCCTTCCACAAGATTACCTTGCTGCATTCAGGGTCAGCTTTCTAATAAAAGTTGTTTTGAAGAACCAGAGGAAACCTCGGTGGGGGCTCCCCTCTTTGCTTAGGAGCTGCTTTTAAACTGAGGCTCTTGTTCCAAGCTCCCACTTGAACTACCTGTCAAAAAGCAATAAGAAGGGGCTAGTCTGCAAAGGAAGATGAGCCAGGAGCAGAGAACCACTGCACAGCCAGCAGGGCAGTGATCTCACCAAAAAGGGTGCAGTCCCACAGAGTCTGAGCAGGGGGATTGGTTCTGTAATACAACTAGGATCAGCAATCACACAGAAAGATTACACTGAGAAGGCAAGGTCAGGATCGAATAAATATGTCAAATCTACAGCTTAGGATCGGGGAGGTGTAACACCAGGTGCAGATGCAGTGCAAGTGCAGGCAGGCAGTGTAACTGACATGGGGTCTGGCAGGCAAGTCCAAAGCAAAGGTGGTGGAAGGGGGCATCTGGTGAGGCTTCTTCCAGCTCTTCACAGCAGCTCCTCCCACTCAGCAAGCTGGCCTTGGAAGCAGCCAGCTAAACTCCTAGAAGGAGGGAAGTGCACTCCAGGTCCTGACACGTAACTTAAGAATTCTTATTAAGATAAATGCTTCTTCAAAGAAGAAAAAACTCCTACAAAACTTATCATAGCCTGCTGAAGGCAAAGACGCAGCCAGCTGGACAGGATTCAGTGGAACACCCTGCAAATCACAAAGCCACCAAATAAAAGTAAGTCCAGTTATTTTCTTTGTCTCCAAGGAAGAAACAAAAAGGCTCACATATTAAGCATTACTCTTACTTTTTCTGTCTTGATGCCAAAACGTCACAGAGTAACTGCTCAGAGACAAATCTTGTCTTTAAGCAGCAAAGGTATTTATTTCATGCAGCGTTGGGGAGCTAGCCGATTCCTACTGGACAAACTAGCTCCAAAGTTTTCAGTGAAAAGTTAGGCATTTTATACAGTTTTTGTGAGAGGTTACACAACTTTACATACATACTCATTTGATTTTGACACCTAATCATTCCATTCACAATAGGTGGGATCTAGGTGCAGCAGACCTTTTAATTTTCTTTGTTCAATGATTTCCTGACTTGATGGTCTCCTTATCGCCTTCAGGTGCCCACCTTATCTTTTCTAATTATTCAGAGTACATTCAGTGGAACCTTTTCTAATTATTCAGAGTACATTCCTTTCTCAACACAAACAGGGCATCACCCAGAGCATTGTACCAAACTCATCCTGACTAATCTTTTTATTTTAAGACCTTGTTCTGTTTCAGTCTTATCTCTATTACCCTTCTGGGTAATACTCTTCTGCTTTCCACTGTATGAGAAGAGACGTTTCTGTTCCTCGAAATTTAAACCTGCTGTAGCTGATTAGTGTTTAGATCCCTGACAGACTTCTAGGCAGCTTAGAAACTCTACTGAACTTCCGTAATTTTTCTTGATGGGCAAGTGTCTATCTTCTGTTACGCATTCCTGATTATGTAAAAATAGGTCTTTCTGAGAATAAACATACATTATAATTAATTAAAATTCAAATCTAGACTATTAAGCAAAATCCTATGCATCTTATTTTCATCATTATTGTGTTTCATTTTCAATGACAGAAGTCACTGATGTGGTTCAGAAATATTTCCAATGTTAAATTTGTAAGTTTCTCAGTATTAAATACATTTTAAATAAGTAGTTATTACTACATTGAAATATATTATCACATCACCTATTTGGTAGGTAAATTCTCCATTTGGAAGGTGGTTCTACTTAAAACAAGACTGGTCTGCTAAGTTTTGTTGTTTTTTTTTTAATTAAACTTCCAAGAAAACTTAAAATCTAGCTTAAATCAGAAAGATACTGAAAATGAGTTTAAGAAATGAAAAAGTCAGTGAATACTTGCAATGAAGGATGGCTATCATTTTCTCCGGCTTTTTAGCTACATTTAACTACAGCTGCTACCTAGCATACATAATTTCCTACAGTAGGAAATACACTGGCCTACTGTGCATGTTATCTTTCACTTCACTATAAAGGTGCATTCTATTATTAAGTCCTATTTTCAACAACAGTGTAACTCTGTCATCCATTAGCAATTCAGAGTAATTTATTCCTGGGCTTGATCTGTGCAAGCTAGAGAAACAAACTAAAAATCTGTTTTAAAGAATTTCTTGATTTATAGTTTGTATTTACATCTTTGATTTTTTCAGGCATACACCAGGAAAAAACATATATGATACTCAAACTGATGATATAACACAGACTCAATTCTGGGTGTTAGCTGTGTTTTATCAGCTTCTCTGACTCTTGTGCCTGGAGCATTTGGGTATTATCTATTGTCTTCATTGTTCAATAGAAAAATATTTGGATATTGTGAGTCTAAATATTGGATGACAGGAATCTCACAGGCTAAAGTTAATTCTCTTTGATAGGTCTGTTTTCCAGAATTTGAAACCCCAACAAAAAACTCATAGGACATCTGTTATTTTAGATACACATAAGCCAAATTCTGCAAGCCTAATTCAATGGCATATCGCAATAAATATTTCACAGAAGCATAGGGAGGGATTATTTGGGCTACAACACTAATTACATTTTGCTCCTTATTGTGCAGTAAGCACATTTTCAGCTAAATATTATTTATACTGTACTGTGTTGTAATACAGCATTGTACAGTGCACAGCATGTAGACTCCTGCAGCACCACTAATAATAAATACCAAAGAAAGTTAAAGTCACACTTTCATCCATATACACCTTCTTCTGAAATTCAAGCTTCACACATGTCCCAAAGAAAAACTGACATCAATTTAAAAACTAGTACAAGTTGTAAACTGACAATCACATAATCTAAAAATACATTGTTATTAAAAATTTGTTGTGGAAAGGCATGAAAATTGATGTAACACACTACTCACAACAAACTCATGTTCTTACAAAGCACCAAATAACGTGAATTCAATCAAAATACATAAAATTTTCTTGGACAACACAACCCTATCATAATAACGAAGGGTTGAGAGTGTGCAGACCAGCAGCTTCAACCTCATGACATGATGCAGGACACAGTCTGCTAGTGACTGGTACTGCAGGAAAAGTGACTTCCTTAATTCCCTGCAGAATCAGCACTTCTGCTGCTGAGTTCTTCCTTTCAATGTTATCAGTTTGGAACTTGCAAACCTTGCAAGGTAATGCTGCTTAGCATAGCCCCACTAATGGAGCCTCCATCTTTTGATCCTTAATAAAGCTCTTTCTCCTCATCAGTGTGCAGTTTTCTGAGGCAGCTGCACTACATTTATCTTAGAAAAAGATCTTTCACTATGTCTCTTGTGCTTGGGAGCTGATACTGAAGACAACGACAGCCCAACTAGTTCTCCTCTTGTCATGGTTTAACCCCAGCTGGCAACCAAGCCCCACGCAGCCGCTCACTCACTCCTCGCTCCACCCCCCGCCCCTTCCCCCCCAAAGGGATGGGGAAGAGAATCCAAAAGGAAAGTAAAACTCGAAGGTTGACAGAAGAACAATTTAATTACTTAAACAGAATAAAATGTAAGAACAATAACAACAACAGCAGCAATAGTTATAATGGAAAGGTGGGAGAAAGGATAAAATCCAAAAGAAAATGGGAGAAAGGAAAGAAAGTGATGCACAGTACAGCTGCTCACCACCCGCTGGCCAATGCCCAGCCAGCCCCCAAGCAGTGATCCCCAGGCCCCAGCTAACCCCCGAGCTTATACACGAAGCATGACATCCCATGGTGTGGAATATCCCTTTGTCTGGTTTGGGTCACCTGCCCTGGCTGTGTCCCCTCCCAATTTCCCGTGCCCCTCCAGCCCTTTCACTGGCAGGGCCTGAGAAACTGAAAAGTCCTTGATTTAGTATAAACATCACCCCAGCAACAACCAAACCATCAGTGTCCTATCAACACTGTTCTTACATCAGAGCCAAAACACAGCACTGTACAAGCTACTAAGAAGAAAGTTAATTCCATCCCAGCTGAAACCAGGACACCTCTATTTTGCAAGACTTCAGTATCAAGAACAATGGAACTACAGAAGTACAGGCTGTAAGAAAATTCTGCAACCTGCAGCCCTGTCATACAGCATTGTCATTGCTAGTAACAGGACTCAGACTTCATATCAAACTTGCTGCTCCTCAGAACTGAGGTTTGTCACGCTTGCTCTGTCTGAACCTGAACTTTGATTTAGCTTGTTTAGCTATAGTAGGTTTGTAGGTTTTTTGGGTTTATTTGACCAGGTGATTATGGTTGATTTCTTTTGCTTATCTTTGTATAGTGTGACATTAGTTTTATAAGCATAGCAGCAGCAAATAGTTATTCTGTTTAGAATTAGCTATTTATGACTATACCATAATGATGTAAGATAGTCTGGTATGATAGCAGAACCCCTGAGATGCAGAGATCTACAAGGCTGTAGAGTACAGGCATGGGATGACAAGAGATGGAGCAAATACTGGCATGGGGAGAGAGCATTTCCTTTTTGCCCTTTGCAGTCAGAGGCTGAAGGTCATACTGCTAGATTAAATGTATCTTAGTGATGTATATGTTTCACTGAAGTCACTTTCAGACTTCACTACTGTCAGTGTTTTAGGGAACAGAAACTACTTGCAATGAGAATTGGGTCTTCATGCAAATATTTAATTTGTGAAGCTAGATGCCCTATAGCAACTGTGAATTTTCATGAAGATCCTGTTCTTTTTAAATATTTTTCCTGCATTTACTGAAAACTCAGAGAAGTTTAATTGTATCATACTGTGACTCAGGAAATTTGCATAAATTATTTCAGTATTTGCCCATATTTTTAAATGTCTAAAAAAAGTTTTGGCCTTGGACAACTCTTCCAAACAAGGCTTATGCAAAATTCAGGAATTATCACAAACATTTCCAAGAGGTAGCTTAGATGTGGCCATGGTGTTCTGAGGAAGAAAAATGTTCAGCTGTATAGATGCGAGCTTTTCCACATCAGATTGTCTTGAGGCTAGTACAGCCGATTCCATTCACTAAGGTCAACGTGGTCCTTTGAAGGTTTTGAAGTCTGTCAAAAACACCAATTCCTGTTGTGTTAAATGCATCATAGACAGATATGAAGGTAAAGTATATCTGGTAAATTTCAAGAGAAATATTTCTAAAATTGGAATGAATGATCCTAATTTTTGCATGGAGAAGCAGAAGATAAATTAGCTCTAGGAATGATACACATTGAAATTTTTTTTGTAGCCATAACTGTGTTCCACCTCACAAATAGATTATCAGTGCCTTTTCTGAAGAATTATTAGTATGACCTAGAAACATCATAATACAATATATATTATCAGTGATGATAATAAATAATTTAAATTATATTAGTTTGCATTTTTATAGCAATGTTCATCCTGAAGCTCACTAAAGCATTCAGACAGAAAATAAGGTTTATTGTGGTTTATGGACATGTATTCCATTGTATCAGGTATCTATACATAACTTTCATGGCTAAAGTCAAAGCTTTAATAAATGGAATTTACCTTCTCTTATTCTTCAACAGGTTTACAGACACTGAATCATGTACTTACAAAACTTAAATACTGGCTTCTATAGCTTGAAATAAAGAGAAAGCTTTCAAGCAAAACTGTAACATATTTACCTACTCTATGAGAAACAATGAGAAATACTATATAGAACACAAGAATATGCATATTTTTATTTCATTTGTTTCTCATACCCTGTATCTTGACTTCTTTCCTAAGGATGCCCTTCAGGACCCAAAAGGGAATTTTTCCAAGGAAAAAAATAAATTAAATTGAAAAAAAATCTTTGATATCTTTGCATTTAAATTTAAGACTTTATAACAAATTTAAAGACAGTGTTGTTCCATCTGTGGGAAGTCTTTTCCTGAGTATCAGTAACACTTTAAATAATGTTTTAGGTTTCTACATTACATACCTGCGTATGCAGTACTCAATTTTAAGTGTGTGAATAGCCTGAGCATTTTAACAATGTGTTAAGACTTGGCAGGGCTTGATATCTGATTGATAACTATATCAATAAAATATCACTCAGCAATTGTAGAATTAACAGAACCAGTGTTTATGTTCAATGCAGAAAGCCCATTTAATTAATTCTTTCTGAGGGAGATTTTAAAAGTACAACCCTGACTTTTATTTTTATTTTTGTCATGAGAAAAACCATCAAAGGCACCTCTCTGTATAGGCAACATCTGCTGTTCCATCATTAGATGTTCACAAGACTTAGTCTCACAGAACTGCATATGCTGGCTTTTCTTTGATTACTTGGTTACAAGATGACTACCTTGATTATTGTTTGAATCATGATGCAGGAAGCGCATATATTTCCTCTTTGTTAATTAAATCTGTAATAGTTAAAAACAATTCCTCATATACAACTACACTTAATAATGTATAAAAACATAATACTCACAAAGTGCTCTAGGATGTAATTGCACCTTATTTTTTTCACAAACCAATCAAATTAAAACAAAAAAACCCAGGTGGATTCTTACTAGAATACAGGGCTTCTTACTAAAGTATATACAGTATGCCTTTTATTCTAAACTATTCTGACATTTTTTAGCTCAAAATTTCAATGTTTCAGGCTTTTACACTGGTCTCAATATTAAACACTAGTATTAAATGTCTATTTATCTAGACAGTAACCATTTCTACTATCCACTGAAGAGACACATATACAGTCCTAAATCATCATACCATGATATGTTGCATCTATACATTCTTAAAACAATTTATCATACTCCACAACAGACATGAAGCCTAAAGAGATATTTTCACATACATTCAATACAAACGTGTTCTAATGTACACAAGCTCCATAAAGTATAAGTATCATCTAAAGCTACCCTGTAGATGACTGTGTGTCAACATGTATTTCCAAAGTACAATTAAAATTTCAGTAAATATATTTTCCATCATTAATTCAGTGTTTGCATAAAAGGCTAGACCCTGAGATTTCCATAGCCATCCTCTTTTTAAAAATGTGACCCTGACAGTCCTGCCTTCAGCTGAAAAGCAAAACCCAAACACTAAAATATCAAATTGCACAATGCATAATTTTGTAGTAGTACCTCATATATAACTACTGTTTGGTTTGCATGGGTTAGATTAGATGCAGAAAGAAGTGAGGACTTTGTCAGGAAGAAAAAATTCAGAAGGGTATTTGGAAAGTGAGCTTCTTCCACTCCAGTATCTGCCACAATGTTCCTTCCACCTGTATTGGGAGCCTTGTGGAAGACATTGCACTCTACATTGTTAGCGATCCTGAACAAGCTGTGCCTGCTCTATTGGGCCTTGTGTTTAGGCTTGAGCAGCCCATATGTTAGCATGAGCAGCTGCTTTAAGGAAACCTTACTGGCACGCCTGTGCCAGCCTGTGCTGTGCTGGTGGGTGTTATGGCAGAGATAACATCCCAACCTGTCAGGAGACGGTATGTGGTTGTTTGTTACAGAATAAAGGGCACAACAGCATGGGAGGGAGAAAAGAACCTCTCCATGGATGTCTCTGCACAGCATGCTGTAGGGAATTCCACCTGTGTTGCATGACAGGTTTGCCAGCATATGAGGGATGCAAGATGTGCTCTCTAGCTATAGTTCTTACTATTCTCTCTTATTCAAACAGCAATTTTATTACACCATTTGTTACTGGGCCTTTCTCACTGAGATCTGGAACAAATTTTGTACTGCCCTACCCCTCTCTTCCAACCTCCCCCCAAGGGCAGAATGACATCTACCCTAATTGTCCTTCTCCTAACATATAGGACTATACAGGCCTTACACACTTTCACTACCAGATCTTCATTCATGCAATTGTACAACCATAATTCTATCCATCTTCATTTGTATTTGCTCATTTTAATCTTTTTCTTTATCCACGGTCATCACTTATCTGATGCAGACCACTCAAAATACTTGAGACATACATGACATGTTTTGTAGGCTGAAATTAATGAGGTATTCCATATACAACTGAGGAATCAGAGATTATTAGTTGACACTGTGCTATTTCACATTAAGGATGGATAAGCTGAACCTGCTGCGGATACTTCATTGGTTGTTTCCTGGAATCTCTTTTTTTGTATATGCATTGAAAGAGATTCAAGTGCATAAATGTATTGTTATTTTCTTCCATTATATGACCTTATGTATGCTCTTGTATAAACACTCAGACTAAACAGAACTGTTTTCCTGTTAGCTCTGTATCTCTGGATAGGCTTTAGAGGTATCCCTTAATGTTTATGAACACCGTCTATTTTTTTTCTTGTGTTGCAAACTCCAGTTTAATAGTGGGTCTTTTTCTTCCTGCTGCCTTTTCATTTCAGTCTTTGATAAGAATTTTCAAGAGACTAATAACATAAAATTGATGGCTTGGTAACACCAGCTTGTATTCATTGAAGAAGTCTGGATTGCCAGGTAGATTATGTAGAACATAAACTGTGGTGATGCAAGTTGAAATGGACTCAAAAACACTCTATCTGCGTAGCTGGGCTCAGACAAAATGGCCAAAATGGCCTTTTATTGTTTTTACATCTTGCTTATATATTTTAGATAGTACATGTGTCAGGTGCCGATAGGCTTTCTGACTTTGTCTTCTTGCTGGCTATTTGCTGTTGCTGTATGTGCCCGCATGCTGCAGTTCTAAGTTCTGGGTTTCCACATCCTGTTTACATGCCTGACATTTTTGTGGCTGCCTTAAAGGTACACCACTAATTCTTTAAAGTCAACTAACTCATCTGCAGACCCCTACAATAAACCATCTGACAGGGCTCTGTAAATGTGTTTAATGGGGTGTTTTCTGGTAAAGGGACTGGAAAGTAACAACCCTTGTTGACCACACCTAAGAGCTTACACAAGAAAACGTGTGAGTCAAGTAGAAACCCCTACCAGACAGGCTGTCAAAAGAAACTTTAATTATCAGTACATCTACTTGCTTATGTGCTTATGTCAGATCCTGATGTTAGACTACATTGTTCATACTTCAGTAAGAGGTCTGACTTGTGCTAACTCTCTGAGGAGGCAGTTTTAACCATGGAATAGAGAGTTGGACTGCAAGTTCAAATTCTCAGGACTTAATGCAGTGAGTGTGTCGAGAGATCCTTTGACTAATGGACAGTCCAAACACTGAAGAGGCAGAACATCAAAGCTCTCATTTTGTTTCTGCATTCTTGGGCAGCAATCAGATGAATTTCTGGAAGAACCATACATGAGGGCATCACCAAGAATGGGACAGTATGTTCTCTCAAAAACCATGGAATGCATTGTACTGATGGTGTTCTTTTGTTACAGTTGCTGTTTCAAATGATAGTACAGCAATATAATAACTGTGATGTGGAAGTGCCTGTGACTGATGAAACCTATCACCTGTCCTCAGGAGTATGGTAGGTACTTTCCCACAGTTTGCTTCAGCTTGAAAGATGGTTCATAATTTCAAACTGCAACCAGAATGACCAGGTTGCAAACCAATGTTCTTATGATTTAGTGTTGCTAAATTAAAAAAATAATAATTAAAAAAAAAAAAGGAAAAAGAATGTCAGTCTGTTGCAATAAAAATACTCACTTTGCATAATATCCATCCTGAAATTTTGGTTTTAGCTACTAAAGAAATGTCTATTGCTTGCATACATGGGGAACACAGTGCAGCACAAGGTAGAGTATGCTTTTAAAGTACAACAGCTATTTGTTGCTAACTCTAAGTTTCAGTTGCTTCTGATCACTGTTTTAGCAGAAAAAGCTGTCCCATGTGAACCTGTTGCTGAGCAGATACTGTACCTCCAATGCCTCCCTTATCTGAATCTATATTGCTTCCACATAGACAAATTAATTTAAAAAAATATAATAATTGTACCAGCTGAAACGTGAACAATGTAGGAAAGAAGGTAGTTCCAGATGACTGAAGTTAAAAGCACAGTCTGTGAAGTACAATTCACCTGCTTCTTGGTTTACGCCTAATTTCCACACCTGCCATAAACAAGTCCAAGTTACAAAACTTGCTGCTGGATTTTTCAGAACACAAAGCCTGAGGCTTGCCATGCAGGTTCATTTCTAGATTGGGGGAGTGGAGTGACTATGTGTGTTTCTTTTCTTTTCTTTCTTTCTGATTTTTTTAAATATGTATTTTAAAATACATAGAATGGTTAAAAATTTAAAAGCATTCAGAATGCTAGTGTAGTACAATGTGCATGTTTATATAACTCTTATGAAAAAACATAGAAAGATAGCTTTTAACCTGGGCTCTCCTAAACAATTTTGCTTTAAGGAGGCAAAATAATGAAAAATACTCGGTTAACCTGATGGCCAAACTCTTATTTTTTGTACCACTTCTGGAAAAGACCCTGGGGAGCAGCAGTGGAATCTGTGCTATTGATTGGCTGGTTAAATAGAGGCCTATTAGATTCAGACAGGCTAGATTGATTATACAGCAGCAGAAGGAGCTCAGACTCAGAGCCGAGTGAACGTCAGGGTGAGAGAGAGGGAGAGCAAGCGAGAGAAAGCGCGCAATAGAGGGAGACTGTACACACTATAGCATCAGTATGTGACTGCTGATGCCTGATCATGCTGATATCCAGCTCCTTCAGTGGACAACTTGCTGAGCTACCCTTTTCATTTCCAAGAGGATGCCAGCTCTAAGCGAGTGCAACTGATAACAGACTGGACATTGGAATAGTTCATTTTACTTACATGTCTCATGTTCTGCATCTCTGAAGAAAGGCTAATTACAGAAGAAAAAAATTCATCCTGTCCCCTTAGCTCAAATAATACTGATGTGATGATAAACAGTTTGATCTTCCAGGTAAGAAAATCATCCTTTGCTTTTCTGAGCAGCTAAAAAGGAATTCTTTTTGTCTCCTGCATGTTAAATACAAGCTTTGGCATCTGTTTACAGAATGTATTTATTGCACTTAAATTTCTTTCACTCACAATGGTATGTATCAAATATTATGTACACTCAAAGACAATTAAGAACAGGACATGGTTTGTGCATTGTATTTATCATGCTTAACCCTTCAAGTAAATGAGAATGAAACAGTCTGAAAATACGATTTCTAACTACTAGTGTGATGTTTTAATGTAACTTGTACCACACATGCTAACCAGTCTGGAGTAGTAACAGCACACAAGCTCTTTCATATTATTAATTCATTATTGTACATGTAGTGAAGCCAGGTAGAGAGAACATTTACCTGGAGGATTTCTCAGCGCTTGTCTGTAGTTTGAAACAGTATCTGTCTTTTGACTGCAAGCTTACCTCTGCTGCACAAACATGATCTCCCTTAAATAGTATGGCATTAGACTGCCATCTTTTTATAGATACAGCACTTATTGCTAACATTCTGCCTGCAAAGAGAAGATCAAGGCTTATGACCTGAAATAAAGGATGTTCTGTTACGCTGTGGTGCATGTTTGAAGCAGCCATCCCATGGACTGATTACTAATTTTGGTGCGACATTGACACTACTGTCTCCTAACTGCCTAGCTCTGCATAAACTTTCTATATATTTCCTTCGGCTCTGTTGGAAATAGTTTTGTTGTTATAGATGATGTGTTGTGATAAATTGTGATAGGTTGCTGTGATTTTGAAGGTGATAGGCTAAAACTGAAATGAGCCAGCTTTTGGTTAGGTGGCAAATCAGAAAGTTGATTGACTTGGAGTTTATAGGCCACGGGAGCATAATGCTAAGAAGTGTTACTTCATTAGTAACACATTCCTTCCAGCTGTGATAATCCACACCACCTTCCTCATCAGTTTGTGTTTTCTGCTCCGTACTCCAAACTGAAGGGAATTTTTCATATATAAGCTATGGTGATTACTCCCTCTCAGTGAAGCAGAGGCATCAGCCTATTAACCCAAGTGTTTAAGCAGATTCACACCCAACCAAGTACAACTTCCCAGTGCTTTCTCCAGTTAAGAAACTGCCCATACCCCATAGGGCTATGGGCTAGCCTATGCCCTAACTGCAAACCACTTTATCCAGTGACATAAACGTCACAAATACAGAAAAGTACTTTCTCTCCTTCCTCCACCAAGTTATTTTTTATGAATTTCTATAAAGCACCATAGTCAAATACTTACTGATGTCTAATATCCAAAATGCAAAGAGAAATTCCCACAATTACCCAAATTATTATTTATAATCTATAAAAAACATTATAAATGTTGGGGACCTTAAGCATATATAGATTTATTTTTAAAAAAACTAACAATAATTTGAAGTGGTACCTAACTGACCACATGAACAAATATTTAGTGCTTAAGAAAGCTTCATCTTCTATAATGTGTTATATGAATAAGGACTGGCAAAACAAGAAGTAAACTAATAAGCCAAAACCAAAGGCTGATTTAAACTATAACATCTGTGCTGTTTTATTTTTTTATATTTTCTCTGTGAATAATGTCTGCAATGTTTTTTATATAAACAATTGATCCATGTCAGCAATTTCAATATTTCCATCTGAAAATCTTTCCAGATAGCAATAAAATCACTTGGGGGCACATTTTGCCACATTAGCTTTCATTGAGTGGTATTTTACTCCATAAAATACTGTCAGAGGTGAGAACTGTGTACATTGACTATGGAGTCAGAGTATTAGATATAAATAATGGAGAGAAACCCTTTATATTTTAATTAACTGACTGAAAATTTTAACAGTAAGACAAAGACCTGGATATCTAGAGTTAGATCTACCAAATGTAGCCAGAATTTTATAAGGAGCTAAGATAATTGGATGCCTAATTCACTTTGGCTCCTTACAAAACTAAAGCCTATCTCGAAATATTTCATACACAGTTTGACTTGCAAAAATAATCCTTTATGTCTGCTCAAAAGCTTTATTACAGCTCTCATTTATCTCTCGCTTTTCTCTCTGAAAAGCCTTGTTTACTATACCTATGCTTTTTAAATTACCTTATAATTTTGTGATTGATCAGGCTAATTCTGTGATATCAAAGACAATTGTATGATGCCTTCCAAATTAGTATCTATTAGTGTTCAGGTTACATCCTAACCATGAAAATCCAAATAATGCTAGAAAGTATTTATTTTTAAAGGGAATATTTCATTTGGGCTTTAAAAAGAAAAAGAAAAAAAAAAGAAAAAAAAAAGAAAAAAGAAAAAGAAAACACAAAAGAAATTCGAAAGCCCAAACAGTTAAGCTTATACTCATGAAATATGTTATTCATTTACACATTACAGATTTACAGTGTAAGCATCTTCTTGTGTCAGATTCAGGAAAAATAGCTGAAAAAAAGTCAAATCAGCAAGAGTTTAAAAGGTTGCATATTACAAACTGTGCATTTTCTCTCAAGCCTATAATGCTGTTAATCTGGACCTTCTGCAACACTTTAAACTGATTCAGTCATAACACCTTTTTCTCAAGAAGACTAATCTGGCTTTTTTGAAACTAATTTTGCATTGCTTTCCAGCCTGAACTCACAGAAAGTGAAATTTATTTTTATTTTCCTAGATAACTTGAAGCCATTAGGGGGCTCTTTCCTCCTATGATATCACACAGCAAGCTGAACTAAACAGATGTAGCTGGTTACTAGACCCATTATCAAAAAAAAATCCTGCTTGACTGAACTTATTCTGGGTGTAGAGCATTTTAATAACACAGAGACGCTAAACAATTTTGTGTGTGTGTGTTTATTTAATGCAGATTAATTAAAAGAGAATAGTTCTTTTATGGTCAGATGGTTATGTTTTGAAGTTATCTTGTGCCCCAAAAAGGAGAAGCAGAGGACATGTTCAGCAGGAATACAGTACTTTAATCTAATCTCTGGGGTTACTAAATCAACAGTCTGATCAGACTGGATATGAAGCACCAAAAAGCTTAAGTTTACTTATTCCAGTAATTGTGATTAACAGTGCAGCTAGCACTGAAAAGAAGTTACCCTGTCGAGTACTGTTATATTGTATTGATAGGAACCTCAGTTATTGAGAATGGACATACTCTTCACTTACACAGCTTGTTTTCAGAAAGGCAGAGTATGTCACCAGTATTTTCAGATGTCCATTCACTGCACAAATTGAGAAATTTAGTTTCAATCCTGCAAACATTTACTCATGTCAGCAGCTGCACTGAAGTTAACTGTGAACCAGACTCTAACATCCGTTTTTTCTGCCTATTAAGCCTTTAGTAGTTCCTGTAAATTCATTGTAGCGCTGTACCTGAAATCAATTGTGAATTTTGTACTATTTCTTGTGGAAGTTAGAAATAACTACTGAATAACTGAATGCAGATTAAGAAAAAGTAATAGCAATAGCATTAACAATAGTGATAGCAAGGCGGTTGCAAGCACTGCAGCAGCATATTGAGGTAAGGCCAAGAGAAACATGTGTCAAAAGACATGGAATGTAATTGTCCACCTGTTCTACTTTTGAAAAATGTTCTTATTCACGCCAGCCTTGAAAGAAAAAATTGCATATTGGTAGATGACTTTACCCACCTTGACCAACTTGCTTCTTTACATTGTTTAGTCTGGAGACATTCCAATAGTACCAGCTCCATTCAAGAGAAAAAAAAAAAAAAAAAAAGACAAAAAAAAAAAAAAAAAGACTGACACCCCTTGTGGTGCTCTACATTCATAATGTAGGAGAATAAGCTGGCCAAGACGGAATTGTTTTCTTGGTGGGGTTTGGGTTTTTTGGTGTTTTTTTGTTTGCTTGTTTGGGTTTTTTTAAGCAAAAAAATCACGTCCTTTCTGGGTTTTACTACAGATCTGAATAGTCTCTCAATTTATGCACACACTTACAACAACTATCTTATGATATGCAAGGTAGAGCTTTGTTCTTTTAAACAGCACCTAGGAATTCCAACTGGGATCGGAAGATGTTGTGTTTACTGCTGCATAGACAGGGAAACTGGCTTAGGTTGAGGTTCATGCAATATAATGAAATTTTTAAAAAAATGGACTAAATCAAGCAGTATTTCTGAGATATGTAACTGATAATTCAGACTCATGGCAGATGATCTTCAGTAACTGCGTTATTAGCGCATACCAGATACAGAGCTAAAAGATAGCTAAAGTTAAGTGTGAGTCACTTGAATTTCAAGTAATTAACTATGTACATAATCAGTCACCAAAGCTAAGCTGATATAGTTATTTGTTATCCTGAGTTTATTTAAGGCCCAAATCAGAATAAGCAAAGGGCCTGAAGATGACAGGTCTGTGGCAGAACGAAGTAACAGAGATCACTTCTTAGCTGGAGTAAAGTGCCCTAGCCGTAAGGCTCTTTTCTTCTCCATAACACTCTTTTCTTCTCTATAAAACACAGTTCAATTCAATTGTATGCTCTGCTTCCTTGAAATCAATGAAATTTCATTAAAAAATGAAAAGTAAACCCATACAAGATTCTTGCCACAAAGGTTCTGCAGAGCGTCACTCCAGAGGTAAGTCTAATTTACCGGTTGGTTAATTTATCCCTTATATACACACACTATGCAATGCACTTTGAAACACTTTTGAATGAAAATTTTTGTGTAAGTGTAAAGTATTATTATGGCAAACAGAAGTCACCCAAACTCCAGCTAATGCAACCTGCAACAGCCTGGGATGCTCTAATAAGCATGAATAAATCATTTGTCTCTGATGAATGTTTAAAGACTGATAAAAGCCAGCTTTTCAGACATGTACTCAAATAAGAAATACTTCAGATTTTTTTTTCCTGTTTCATGCTTTTCTATAATATATGCAGGGAATCGTATTTCGTATGTCTAGATGTTAGAAATAGATAAGCTTATAAAAGTAATTCATGTATGTATTGTCAAAGTATTTTAAAGACAAATAATAACAGCCCAGACTGAAATACATATCATAATGTAATGAAAAGCAAAAGCCTTTGCCTTTAATTGCTTTATTGGAAAAAGTAACATAACTTGGCAAATGGGTGTCTTTCCCAACTCATGTTAATGTAACTTGCACTGAAAGAACAGCCTGTGGCTTCCTCATATTTGCATACAATCCCTGGGTTAAACCTAAATACATATATGTGCACATATCTCTAGTTTGATCTATATCTAAGATTTTCCTTTACTGCCTGTATTCCACACAGATGTATACACACCCATTACAGGGAATTTGCAATTTTTAACAATACAGCCATCAAGAACCCAACTATGTTCTCTGTGTTATATAGAAGAGAAGGGTTTATCTCTTGTGATCTGAAGCCACTTAAAGGGAGAAGTTATGAGAAAGGTGCGACCAAGAAATACAGATCATTAGATGCCAGGTTCCCAACAACCAAATGTTATTTTACCTGATATTGAAAGTATTTGGTTAACAGCATCTGCTTTAGTGCAATGAGATAGCAGAAAGGCTTTGCTGTGCAGCATGCAACAAAATACCATTGAAGCATGCAGTACAGTTTAGAGAAAAGCTCTTAAAATTTCTGTGTTTACTTGAATTTCAAAATATTTAGAACTGAGCCAAAAGTGCTGTTGCTTTGCAAAACACTGATTATGTTTGGCTCTGGAACAAAATGGAAAAATCTTTCTCTGAACAGCAATTATTAATGCTGGTCTGTGGAGTACAAAGTAAGTGAACAAAGTCCTGCAGAGAAGCTGATAGTGAGAAGTATCTCATTGTCCTTATCTGGCAGATTTGTAACACTGAGAATTAATGTGCTTACAGCAGTAGAAAAGCTATAGCAACATCTCAATTATTTATACATCTTCCTCGTTTTTCTCCCAGTACTTTTGTAACTGATTTAGGAGATGGTACTGAAGCTTTTTTCTCCCCTCCAGTTATCAAGCAGCAAAAAAATCCCACCCAAAAAAACCCCACACCAAACCCCCCAGAAATTCACCTTTGGGCAAGGTGTTAAAGGTGAGCACAGTCAACTGTGAAAAATTACTGAAATAAAATTTTTCCTTGTGCATAGTGAAGCAAAAGGTTTGTTAATACTGTGCAGTAGCCAGTAATAAAAGCTCTTTGTGGCCCAGAATATTTAACAATGACAGTATGAATGTTTTCATATGTAAACATTCAGCCTATGGAAATTATGTATGTCAGAAAGCAAAAAAAAGCAATACATTATCTAATCTAATTGTTACATAAATCTGTTTTTCACAGGGGTACATAGACTTCATTGAGTTCTAAAAATTACTGAAAATACATTGTAGTGGTTTACTCTTCTCTGCTTCCTAAGACGCATCGACAGTTCTTAGTTCTATGTGACACAGCTGTATTGATACATATATAGGGACAATTCTGAAATCAATGTAGCTTTCAACTGGAAATAAGAATAAACTCACTGGCTTGAACATCAGCCCAGGAAAATGTGTAACAAGTGAAAGTGAATGGACACTAGTATTTTGAGTGGTTTTTTACATCATCTGACAATTTCTGTATCTGGTGAATTTTCTTGAGTTAGATTAAATAGTATAAATACATCCTTCATATTTTTGTCATTTAACTTATAACCGACTATACCTTCTCAATATTCTATGGGAAATCAGCATTTGAAATTATCTTCTTAAATGAAATCACAAATAAACACCTCACATGGAAAGATCCCTGCCGTATTCTGAGATACAGAAAACCTGAAACAGCTTCAGGTAAGCCTGGATGATGTTCAAGGCACCCAATCTTGGATGGTTGCCCATTAATACTACACACAGTTGTACAGCAAGCACTTCCTTGATTTTCAAATAGCATCTTGTAGTGAAGTAAAGAATTTAACTAACAAAATTGCGGCAATGCCATATGTACTCTATTACCTTATGCCAATAAAACAAGTATCAGTGGCCAGAATTATAACTGTTATGAAGCTGCTTATCACTAGAAAAACCTGAGCAAACTGTGAAAGCTCTACAGTGTCCATTAAAAAAGGAAAATATGTGGATTGCATGGCCAGAAGCCTCTCCAAGAAAATGTGTCATGCAGACATTTCTTTGAAGGTCAGAGAGAACACTGGGGATAGACGTGCTTGTTTTACATTGCACATCTACGTATTGATTGACTATCACAACATATTTAAGACCTTGGGCAACTGCTTGCCAGTTATCTGACCTGACTAACTCCCGGATACAAGGGACCAGGAAGACGGCAACAGTGGTGCAGGGATACAATTAGTAGATCTTGTCACATGTTATTCTCGTACTGTTGAGGAAAATCGTTCAAATCAAAGTTGTACCTTATTCTAAGATGGCTGAGTAAAGTGACTTCACTTTTCTGGAGAACAATTAGATAATTATACACCCTTGCCTCCATATATGGTGCAGCATTCTACCCACTCTAGCTCCTCTTTCAATATCTTGCCCAAGTGGAGCGAATGCAACATGCCTGGGACACATCAAACTTCTTAATAAAGAATTAAATCAAATGGTACTAGGCAGAGGGAAAACAGTCTGTAAAAATCCTATCTAATTATATTGTGTATCAATCTAAAACCTAAACAACAATAATGACAAAAAACCAGTTATTAAATCCTGTCTGATGGTTATATAATTCTCCTAAGCATTTAACTTTCTACTAATCTATTTTTTTTATATCTATCTATCTATCTATATCTCCATTAACTTCTTCACCTGTTTTCATAATTAAGTGTTCTTGTCAAAACTTTGGAGAAGCCTTGATGCAAGAATTCCTGACAGTTTGTGATGGATACACATTGGTATGTCCAAGAAGAGAATGTCAGAAATTACATGATGTCACGATTAACTCACCCACAAACTTTTATAAAGCAGAACAGTTCAAAATTCTTTCATTGAGGAGAGGTATCTTTCATTGCTTTGTATAAAACTTAACACAAAAGTATATATATAGATAGTTACTCAGAAATCAATGACATGCTGTAATTGTCCATTCTGGTTTACCTTCATGTATTTCCTTCAGCTCTGTCATAATTTAACATTCTCAAGAGGAATCACTGAATGTTTCATCTGTACACATTTTTCAGACAGTAATTCTAAGTCCAATCTTTCTGGTTATGCAAATCCAAGGAATATCACTACAGTGTTTCCTATTTTTCTAACTATTCGTCATCACTACTTTCATAAGACAACTGGAGAAGTTTTAGATCTACATTAAAATCCAGAGAGAAATGTGCAATACGTGAAAGTATTACATGTAAGAAATACTTATGTATCTGAAAGTAAAAACTGAAAAGCAAAAACCATACTGAAGAACTAAAAATGAGTTTGCAATTAATTACCTGACACAGATGGCATCAGTTATTTCAGCCTCCATAGTATTTGGATCTCTATTGGGTGAGTACTTAAGTGACCTTACATATTGAGTAACCAGCCACTGATCTTACTCAATTTTGCAAGACTAAAACTTGTGCTGAAAAGCACTGGCATTCTTTGGATGATATGCTGGAAAATCAGCTTGAAGTGTTCTCTACTGAAGATAACTTCCTTATTTATTTGTTATATATTCATATATATATTTACTTATATTTTTTAAAAAAAATATTCTTTGCAAGTCTCCTGTACCCAGGACCAGAAAGCTGCTAGTGTCCTGACAGCACTTTAGGATTTTATTTAGTGGTTGTTGTTATTGTTGTTGTTTTGTTTTGTGTTGGGTTATTTTATTTCAGTGTATCACTTTCCTCAGGTTTTCTCTTCCTTGGAAATGGATTTTTGTCTTTTTTTTCTCTTTTTTTTTTTTTTTTTTTTTTTCTGTTTTGGGGTGGGGGGCAGAGTGGTTAGGTCAGAAAAAAAATACTATACTTTATTAAGAAAAGAACATATGGTCAGCCATGCCAGCCTGTAGCAATGTGGTATTTCTTTTTTTGGGGACAAGAATTGTTGAAGGTTTTGGGGGTTTTGTTTTGGGGTTTGTTTGTTTGTTTGTTTTGAGTTTGGTTTTTTTGTTTGGCTCATTGTTTTTTTGCATTGTTGGGTTTTTTTCTTCTTTTGTTTTTGGAGATGACCCTCTAGGTACTCTATACATTGATTACATAAATATTTCATGTGGGCAGAAAATGCTGTGTTCTGTTTCTTTTCTCAATCCTTCTGCCTTTTCTAGGACTGTTTATCTATGAATTTGTGCAATCTCAGCACCCTTCCATGGATCTTGAACTTGCGTATTATATTACTTTAACTAGGTCACTCTGTATCATGCCTTTATTGTAGATAACACTTTAACCACTCTGGATTTAGCTGCAGTTCTTTGCTTTCTCAATATATGTCCACTAGGAAAATTCAACATTCACATAAGGTGCCCTAGTCTCACTAATGATAATATGCATCTGGAAATACAATAAATGAAATCTTACGGAATTTATGAAAAAAAAAAAAAAAAAAAAAAGCTATGTTCAAAATCACAACCAGTGCTTCAACTAGGAGACTTTACAATGTTCTACTTAAAAATAAAATTTCAACTACCTTACTTTTGTATTTGTTTAATTAGGTGACTCATGTATTTTGTCAGTGTACCAATGTAAAAGAGACTTAAAAGTCTAGTAGGACATTGTTTTACTCAGAGTCAGCTTTTACCTTCGGGACAGCAGAGCATATCCCCACCACAATTCTATAAAACTCACTTAATATTTTGTCGTCATCCTGTCTTAATGCTGACATGTAGTCATGCCATGTTATGGAGTTTTAAGAGATCAGCAGTGTACAAACCGAAAAAATATTTTAAAATAATCTTGGATTGGTAGCATTATCTTGAACATAAATAAAGTACACAGCTGTTGTTTTATATGACATCCTTATAAATCTCTGTTCCATTATAGATGCATATGTAAGCACAACTAGGTCTAGCACCAACAGAATTTTGTTCTGAGATCTCAATCAGCCAAAAAACATTTGACCCAAAACTCTGAGTTTTGTAACAGGTAAAATAGAGTCTATGTTGGAAATTTCTCCCACACCCCCCAATATTGTGAATACTTAAAGTCACTAATTAAATTACTTAAGTCATTAATTCTAAGCCACAGACTACTTCTTTTGAAATCAGACCCTAAACATTTACCTCCAATGTTCCAACAACCAGCATGATTATTTCCTCTGAGGCAGAAAAACTGTTCTGGCGTAAGGCAGCATTTAAATTTTGGCTAATGTACCATATGTCAGATGATACATTGTCATCATAATTTCCATTAGTTTTAATTATACTTATTCAATCATATTTAAAAGTAGTGAAGCCACCAGTGATTTAAGTATATAATTTTGTACTACACTGAGGTTGTTCTTTTTTCATCATGTCTTCAGTGTCTTTTTTTCATCATGAACATGGGTGCCTATCACTGTGTGCTATTGTTCACAATAATAGGTACCGAAAGAATTTATTCTTAGAGATTTAGATATTACATGCCTTGTGCCTATCACTGTGTGCTATTGTTCACAATATTAGATACAAAAAGAATTTATTCTTAGAGATTTTGCGCAATTTTTTAGCAAATAAAAAAATAAATCTGCAAATGAAGTGAAAATTGTTCCCTTGTTTAGGAAATGGAAAGCAAGGTGTAATTAAGGCCCTAATTTTTATTGCTGTTTGATCTTGCAATTCTTTCTCAAACAATAAATCATATTTTCACATGAACCAGACACATAGGATTGTTTACCTTGACAAGGACCAAAGAAATATAAAGCCACCTTTCTATCCATGTTATACATTCTGGCAAATCTCCATGTCACTCCTTTGCAGTAATGGATATTTCAGTCCTCTTCTTCCCCTTCCCTCCTCAAGAACAGGATAGCCCTAGAGGTATTATGCTTTTGGAGAGTAGCTGTAAACCTGATTCTTGTAGATATAATTCATAACGTTCAGAAAGTCCAGGAACACTGCTGAAAATGTTCTACTGCAGCTTATAATTGTCAAGATGTGAAACAATCTTTAATATATACACATCATCAGAGATGCCAGATTTATTTCATACAACTAAGTTTGTATAAAATCAACCAAAAAACCCTGCTCAAAATCTAGATTTGATATATTGAAATCATGTAGGGATAGACACGCTCCTCTCTCATAATACAATATTTGCTTCTCAAGTTAGTGACCTAAATTAAAAATTACTCAGAGTAAATCCAGAAGACTCCTCTTGTTACTTTGAATTTCCATTGAATATTGGTGATTTTGCCAATTACAAAATAAAAATTCAAGAATAGTGCTAGAATTACCAAGAAAATATTCCCCTTAATGTACTGTGAGAGAAAACAAAACAAAACAAAACAGAATTCAACTCAGTTTTCTAGGTGCCTTAATTTAAACTCTGCACTGATGCAATAATGACACAAATATGTCTAACGAGACTGCCTCTGCAGTTGCCTGTACAACACAAAGAGCTCCTGTCCCATCATTTGTTTCACCAGACTGCATATGGGCTTGGCGAGCCATAATGAATTACACTTGATGATTTATATTCACTCATATGTAGATGAACAACTTATTTTCTTCTGTATTATCTAGACTGAGAATTGTATTTGACATGCCAGAATGTAATCTCTTTGGGAATTACAACTACAATTTGTTTATGTGTAAACACAAACAAGTACATATAAATACCTACAACTATACAACCTGTGTCCATATATCCACAATCCAGAAGCTTCTATTTGAAAACTGAAGAGTCCCAATAGTCCAGGACTTGCAAACCTAAAATTTATCCACAAAAGAAACTAAAACAAAAACAGTGTGTCATGATGAAATGGCATGCTTGTTCAGCAGTAATATTTTGCTGTGAACGGCCCCCTTGCCTACATTTAGCATGTGTTGATTGCTCGGTTCACTGAAGCAGAGGATGCTGAGCAGAGGTATGGGTCAATAAAGTAATTTATAAGGATCAACCTTCTGAGTAGACTATGGGATGAACTAGTCTTCACTGTTTTCTTCTAGCTGAGGAAATTTGTTCTGCTATTGATAAATATTCACCGAACAATCAGAAATTCTGCCAGCCTCTGCAACTTCTACACCTTACAGAGAAGTGAAAGGGTGTATTCAAAAGTGATACATTGCACCTGAACACAGTGCAACAGCAAATACCCATTTTTAACCTCGGTGACTCTGACAGATGCATTCATCAATAACATGACTGCTTTAATGATAACGGAAACGGAGGTGAAGACGACTCCAAGTCAGGGAAAACATCTTCCCTGAAACATCTTTCCCTGGTGAAAGCAACGAACAAACCAATTACCTCCATCCTGGTGAAACAAAGAGCAAAACGCCAACAGAATATCTCACACACCTCCCCTGCGCGTCACTGGACATCACCTTGTATGCGTGCAAAGGGCCAGGCTCTCTGGGAGCACCCCAGTGAGCCCTCTCCCGCTTCATTTCAGACCCGGCCGAGCCCCCTCAGTGGGAGGAGTAAGGCCCCACTGCGCGGCGGGCCGGGGCAGCTCACAGAACATTCTGGAGCAGGGCTGTCCACATGCCCTGGAGGCGGGGCCTGGGCCTGTGCGGGGCAGGTGAGGGAGGGGCCTCTCCTGGGGCAGAGGGGCTGTGGGAGCGGGCGGCCCTGTCAGGGAGAGAAGGGGGAGGTGAGGAGCTGTGCTGCCAACAGCTGGGGTGAGCCCTGTGGGTTGTTCGTTTTTCTTTCTACACTTTCTTCTCGTTCTGTTTGACAGTGGGTGCGGGGCCCTGTTTTAGAGGGCTGTGCAGCTGCAGTCTGCTTCTCCTTTCTGTGACTTACCCCAGCGCCAAGGGTGAGGCTGGTTTTCTGCAGTGTTTGCTGTTAGGAGAGTGTTGGGGGTCCTGGCTGCAACTGGTGAGGGCCTCGGAGGGGCCAAGGGCGAGGCCTTGCACATCTGGCATGTTAAATCTCAGGAAAGCTCACTTGGGGCACTGTAGCCAAAACCTCTTTGCCCAAAGATGGTGTTGGGTGAGATGCAAGTTGTTAAGGATCAATTTCTGTTAGACCAGAAGTGTTGTAGGAGAAAGGAAGGGGAACGGGGAGGAGGTGGGGGCAGACCATGGTGGTGGAGGGAGGCAAGATGGATGCAGGGGAACTAGAGGACCAGACTTTTAGTCTAAGAGTTGTAGTTGATGACACTGTTTTCAGGATAGGGTGATGTTGTTGATCCTTAGCTCTAGGGCTGCATTATATCCTGTAAGCATCTGATTGAAGGCAAGATAAAAGAGTAAAAAGTATTCAGCTCTGAAGACTAGGGTTGTGTAGGTTTGTATTTAGTTTCACTTTCCTCTTTCTACCCTAATCTTAAAGTTTGTTGAATGAAATTCTACTACGTTGCTGGTAAACCAGTCTAATTGGGGCAAGGGTGAAGATATTTCAGACTTTACGTGCATTATCTGTGTTCAGAGTGCAAATCCAAATGAAACAACCTCAGAGAGATGTGCAGCTGATGCATGTTTCAGGGACTCGTGCTGGGAATTAATTTAGCTAGGTTGCTGACAGATGGAGGGAGTCTCTGGCCTTTGGCTTACTTAATCTTGCCAGCCCATTGACAGTGGCCAGAGTAGCCCTTGAACAAGCTGTCATTACTCATTCCTGCCAGACCTTTTGCAGGCAATTCCCATGGCACCGTGTTAACTGTCCATGACATCGCTGTTGCAGAAGTCTTTGGTTTTCCAGAATTGTTTTCTATTCAAGCTGTCAGTCTGTTGCAAAAAAGTAGAAAAATGATGGGCAGTTCATGAGATGACAGTGACTCCATGACATAGGCTCACTTTCAGAAATTAATTTTGTCCCATCTCTCAAACGCATTATGCGATACTGATCTCAAAGTAAGTTATACCTGAATTGGAGATAGGCCTTTCCTGCAATTCCCAGGTTCACTGGGAAAGATGCTTCTGAATTAATGGACTCATAACTGATGCAATTTCAGCTACTGTTGTGAAAATACTGTTTGCAAAAATTTATCATGGGAATGAAAACAACCTTTTTTCTGTCCTCACTCCCTACGTGTAGTGTCAGGGACTCAAATATAGTTGAACAGTTAACTTCAAGATTTTATTAAAATGTTTACTTAATATTACTAAGTGACATCAACTCTAGCATTTTTTCATATGTGATAACTGAAATAAAGAAACCTATATTAGAGCTAAGCTTTCACACATAGTACCAAATTCTTCACTCTTCATCAAATGTTAAACTGGAAAAGAAAAAATGAAGTTAGCTGGGGACGGGTTTTCAGTGGAATTTAAGTTTATTTCAGTGGGAAAATAAAGTTTTCCTATCCCGTGAAAGGGCAGTTTTGTTCTACCTGAAGATTTATAGACCGTTGAAAAAGTCCCTTCAAACACACCCAAAATGCATTCTTGTTCTTCGTCTCTGTCTTTATTGAATCACTCACAAATGTGTGTAAGATTTAAATTCTGCCAGCCTCTAATTTTTTTTCTTTGGAGTCACTGAAGTTCTCTGATTTTCAGAAAGGCTTTAGAAAGCAATCTTCTGTTAAAGATTAATCTATCCAGATTTTTTGGATGGGACTGTAAAAGAAGAGGCAAGTGATTTCTGAAGGTCTTTTGATGGATTTTGAAACTTCTCTGGAGACTGGGAAGTGAAAAGGAAATTTAATATATTTCTTGGACCTTGGTGATAGTAAAAAGCACAGTCTCTTCACTCCAATGCCATTGAGGAGTACAGCTTGTAGGTTTGTTGAGAGATTCTTTCTTCAAGTACATGTTAAGATGGATAAGACTTTAGGACTTTTCAGATTTTTTTCTACTACTCAGAATTAGTAGAAAGGAGCATGATTTAGATAAAAACAATGAAAATGAATTCCTTGCTTTGTTCTAAGGACAAAAAAATTTTGAAATTTCAGAGCTTTTGTCATCTCTTACCTTGGATCAAATGAAAAGTCCGCTATCTGAAGATACTTCAACTTCTTGTTAGAATAGGGTTCATAAATTAAAACTAAATTGTGACTGTTAGGTTTTTATTTGACAAGTGAGAGCAGGGGTTTTACTGCATTGTGGCGTTCTTTGCAGGCTTTTGAAACACCCATATGGGTTTGGTATTTTTTCAGTAACAGGTGCTATTACATGCAGCCATTCACTGAATTCAAATTATGCATATTCTAGAAGCTTTCTTGGAGTCAACTGGTAAAGAACATTATTCTTAAGACCATTTCCAGTCCATGGTGGATTTTAATACAATAGCCAAGCACTCAAATGATAATTTTCAGAACTGCCTTATGAGTTATTACCAAATGCTGATGAAATACCCCGAGCTGTTCCATTTGTTCTTTCAAAATTACCAGTGGGACATGGTCAGTGTAGGAGCTGTTACTTATCCATATTATTTCTTATTTTATAGGGCTGCCTGGTGTTTTAATTTTCTTCTGGTCTGAACTCTTGCCCATATTTTTGACTTGTAATACAATACTTTCTTTCCATTCCCAGTTAAATTATGATGTGTTTTTATAACACTGCATCCCAGGTGTTATTTTCCTGTCAGAGATACTTGTGGCAGTCAACAAGAGCAAATACTGAACTGCATTCATAGAAAAAGCCTTTTGGGGAAAATGAACAATGGCTTTCTTTGCAAATCACTAGGAAAGATGAACAGGTATAAGAGCAGTGGTTATTTAGAAAAATTCCCTCAATGAATCTGATTCTATTTTATATGTGCTCTTAAAACTTTCTAGCTGTGTTTGTGGAACATTGTCTTCTACTGCAAAATGATTAGATAATAGCCTACAATTTCCTACAGCTAATGGAGATACTCTGATACAGTATAAACTCAAAGTTGGTATACACCACTATATTTAAATTCTAATCTAATCTATATGAGAGTATGATATAATTACTGAATTATGCTACATAGACTAGGAGATCTTGAGTAGCGACCGATTTTTAATTGGAATTGGTATGATAAGCTTTTATATCTTCCAGTTTGCATTGCAGAATTTTCCTTTGTCAGAGAGGGTTGCAAAATTGGCAAATTAACATTGATTCTGAGGCAAAATTACAGTATTATGTTAGCAGTAGCAGCATTAGTAACATGTAAAGCCATGTTACTCCTTAGGCACAAATCTTGTCAAAGGTGTATGTGGAATACAAATCTGTAAACATGTATTGATACTGAAACTCTAACACTAATTGCTATTAATTAACATTAAGCTACTTCCTGAGGGAGGTGATGGATTATTCATCATGCAAAGGTTTTACATAAAGACTGAATATCTTTCAAGGTTTATAGTACAGTTTAAGTAAATATTGAAGGGGTTTTTTTCATGCAGAACAGAGTAGATGAAGTTGTCTGATTTTTTTATTTGGTTGGGTTGGTTTCTTTTGGGTTTTATGCTATGCAAGAGGATCAATTAAGGTTGTCATGATGACTTCTTCTGTCTTCCTCTTAATTTATTCTTTGTTTTCATAGATCAAATCCTTTAATGTTTTTGGTCTTTTTTATGTCATAATGGTTTTACCTCAGCTCTATGTCATTCAGAATTTTTTTTAAAAAGCATAATTGGATCAGATAAAATTTTTACAGCTATCTTTATAGTGTTCTGCTATATGTTTTGGTGCTTTTCTGCCTGAAGAAAGGAAGAAGACATTATTAACAACAAGTGAGTTACACCTTCCAAAACCCGGAAGTTTGGGTGGGGATTCCAGATTGATAGGTAGCTCAGGGTATCTGTCAAATGTTGATATATTTAATTATTTTTTTTAAATCATGCCTGTTTTCCTGGATGAGGAGAATAAACATAAGTGCCTACACTGTGCATTGAACACCCCAAAACTTTGGGGAAAAGGAGAGGAAGATAACTACTTCAGCTATTAAGTTGACCCCAGCCAGCAACTAAGTAACATGCAGCTGCCGGTCTCACCACACCCACAATACCTGGTGGGATGGGGGTGAGGACCAGAAAAAGGTAAACCCCATGAGTTAAGAACAGTTTAATAATTGAAATAAAGTAAAATATTAAAATAGTAACAACAATTGTAATGAAAAGGAAGGAGAAAGAGAGGAATAAAACACAAGAAAAGAAAAAAAATATCCCACATGATGCACAGTACAACTGCTCACCACCCACTGACTGATGCCCAGCCAGTCCCCAAGCAGCAATTGGCAGTCCCCAGCCACCTCCCCCCAGTTTATATACTGAGCATGACATCGCATGGTATGGAATATCCCTTTGGCCAGTTTGGGTCAGCTGTCTTGGCTCTACTGTCTCCTGATATCTTGTGCCCCTCCTCACTAGCAAAGCATGGGAAACTGAAGAGCCCTTGACTTAGGGTAAGTACTGCTTAGGAGCAACTAAACCATCAGTGTGTTATCAACTTTATTCACATAACAAATCCAAAACACAACACTGTACCAGCTACTAACTGTATCCCAGCCACAACCGGGACTCTTTAGTAAAGCTCTAAACCACTTTTCTAGAATGTACAAGCCCTTGCATATTTCTGTAGGCTGGAAGAGCACAGCTATTACTCCTCAGGTCCTTCTGAGTTATGTTTTCATAGAAGGCAGGCAGTGCAATGTACTTGCAATATTATTATCTCATACCATTGTCTTGAAGGTGAAGGGCAATTAAAGACATACACAATGCTACTGTGTAACTTTCTGAAAGTAATCTTTTACTTGTTTATGCCTTACAGGAATTATTTGGTATAGTCTGCAAAATTTTTGTTCAATTTTTCTCCTAAATAATGAGAATATTTAAGAAATACTGTCCCTTAGTTGTTGAGGGACTTGCTGTGAAAATTACAATTTCTGTAAGTACTTTTGTGCAGTTTAGCATTACCAGACATCATGTATTTACCAGGGGGAGGAAAGAAAAAAACAGAAGTGATTTCTCTCAAATCAGGAGTTTTCAAAATCTAAACAAGCTCTGAGATTACACCATAGAATTGTTATTTTTGTGCTTGTAAGGCATGGATCATTGAACTAGCTGGTTTATATGGGATTTCAATAATAAAAGCATGATTTTTATACGATTAGGCTAGATATGAATGTTACCTGAAGTTTGTGGTAGATTTAAGGTGGTCACTGAGGGGCAAGCAGGAAAATAAGTTTGCAGTTATGTAGGAGGAGCACAAGGTGGTGCCCTATATTAACCTTTAGGGTGGAGAAAACCATCCATTATGCCAGATGCCCTCTGTAGATTGAGTGACTCGAAATTTCTTGAAGCACTTCTCCCTCCCAGGTGTAGTTATACCACCAGAAAACACAACATATGGGAGCAAGATGCATTCAGATGCAGCAGCCTATTAATAAATTTGGTGTTGTGTGTTTCATGTTTTATTTTTTCTTTTGTTGTGGACACTTGCACCATCAGGAATAATTAAGAACAAGCAAAAGAACTGTGCACAGTGAAACAAAAGATTGAAAATAACTGTGTAGCCATTGTACTGTAACTGTTGTAACTGCATAGGCATTTGTGTATCTTGGGAACATAGCAAGCATGCTGCAGCAATGTTACAAGGGACAAGGTTTGTTTTCTGGTTGTGTTGTCATCTCTCAAAGAACTGATTGCAGTTGGTGGATGATTAAAGCAGTCTCTGTGTTTATGATCCCTTGACTAATTCCACAGGTTTTGTTTGTTTTCTTCCATTTCAAAGATATTTTACTTCTTTTTTACAGCAAATGTTATCTGCAATGTAAAGGAAGAATTCCAGGTTTTGTGAGTCTAGGGTTAGGTATTCCTAAAACAGTTTAATTTTCATAGGGACAAGTTTTGAGATACTGAAATTCTAGAAATGCAGAAAATTATTAGAGGGGGTTGGTGCCATGAAAGGAGTGGTTAATTCAGGTCACTTAAAGAATTACCACCAAAGAGCTTAAGTGAAGTAGGTTTAATAAGAATTTGTGGAAATGTGACTGCACAAGATTCAATGACAAGGTTCACTCTATTACTTATTACGTGGATTAAATGCACAGAGATACATCAAGCTGAAATCAAGTCAGAACAGAGTTAGAAACAGTTTGCAAAGATCCAAGGTATAAAAGGGTAAAGGAGATCCTTCCATTCAGTCACGAGTTTTAGAGTAGATGCTGTTGCTTTCTAAACTCTCAGGGTTTAGTTGTGTCTGGATCAATTACTAGTCTCAAACTTGGACAATGGATTAGATCTAGAGAAATATAAAGGGTAAGAGGAATTCTACCACTGAGTCATCAATTCAGAATAGACTTCCTTGCTTTCTAAACTCTCAAAGAGTTTAGGTGTGGCTGGGTCTATTCCTAGTCTCTGACTCTGACAACAGATTAGATCTAAAGGACAGAGAGATAAAAAAAAGAAAGTTTGTTCACAGTTCAAGATCATCCATAAAATTTTAGCAGCAAATCAATAAAAATTTGTTTTAAATCACAGAACTACATAATTAATCTAAGTACTGCAAGCTTACAATATATATTACAGCAAAGGTATACCTGCTAAAAGTTTGCCCTTGAGTTCAGTGAAATACTCACGTCTTATGCCTTTGCATTGCTAAATGGACAAAGGGTTGAGCCTTGAGGAGCAGGGGTATCAGTCCAGGCCCCGTTGTTGATTTTCCACAACAGTCCCCCTAGTATCACAAACTTAGTGGTTTGCAAGCTCTGAGCAGTGTCATGCTGGTTGCAGCCTGCTGTGGTCCAGGGTCTCACTTTAGGACCGCTGTTTACAAGGCTCTGAGATGATTTGCTTTAGTCATCAGGAAATTTCTATCCTGACCGCAAAATGAGTTGGTAATTTTCTCAAGAAATTCCAGGAACGATATATCGTTCTGCTCAGTTACCACTTGGGTTATGATCTAGTAAGAACATTCTGGGGTTGTCAGAGAATAACTGTTTGTCTCCATTCTTCTCCCCTGCTTTGACCAGTCAGTGGGAGTTCCAGCACAGGCAGTGGCATTCTCTGCCTCAGTCCAGTAGGAGTTACTGGTACAGTCAAGGGGTGTTTAACTATCCAACTCATTACTCAAGGCACTGAGGCCTAGCCAGCAGCTCCTGATGCCACAGAACAGCCTGGTGAAGAGGAAGAAGTGCATCACCCCAGCTGGTCCCTGCTACCAAAGGGAAATTGGAAGAGAAAAGAAGAAACAAAAAATAAAGTCATATTGCTGCAGAGGACTAGCAGGTTGTGTTTTTTTTTTCCCACCCCGTATATTTTGTGAGCCTTGGCCTGACTTGTTAAATGTGGAGTTTTTGACTAGAAAGAACTTGACAAATGCTGCATGCACATGTAGGGAAAGCTGGCCGATAGTGTCAGGCAGTAGTGTGGAAAGGGATTAGCATGGTTAGGAAAGAAGAACAAAAAGGGAAGAGGCTTAAAAGTCCTGTAGACCTGTATTGTTACCTACTTTTTCAGCTTTCACTTACAGACTCTGTGTAGTTACTTTTTATTCTGCACCTTAAGAAAAGCAAAAGGTGGCCACTAAAATCAGAAGTGTGACTTCCTGCAATTCAATAAAATTTCATATTTGTGTTTTATTAGTAATTTTGCTCACACTAATTCCTTTGTTGCAAAATCAGTATTGAGGTGGTAGGGTGTCATTTCTCAGAATGAACCACTGTGAAACTGATGGGTAGTGAATGGAGGGTTAAAAGTAGCTGTTGTGAATCTGAACGTTATTAGACAGTACACATTATTAGAGCTGTAGTGACAAGGAAGTCTGTGGTAATTTCTTAGCTGTTCGTACTTCTGCCTTAACCAGTGTATAAGCATCATCAGTTACAAGATAGTGTTTCAGTATCTCCCAAACATCATTTAGAGCTTGACATAGATCTGACAAAGGAGGATGTAGAGAACAGAAAATGTGCGAGATCCTTAGGTGAGCTGTTTCATTTGTTATGAGCTAACCCTCTGGAGCTTGTGATCACATCTCAGCTTTCGTATAGGCCTTGCCATCTCATTCTGTCCTGTGGTACCACAAGCAACAATACAAGAGACACTCAGCCTAGAAGGGTTAATGAATGACCACCGAACACTTCTGAACACTCGGTGGCAGAGCAGTAATAAAAATAAAGATACTGTAAAGGGCAGCCCTAGTACTTTGTAGCAGAGCTCAAACATAACATGTCCCTGTCTTGGATAAAATTCTCAGATAATTGTATCATGGAATCATAGAACCATTTAGATTGAAAAAGACCTTTAAGATCATCAAGTCTAACCACTAACCAGGACTGCCAAATCCCCACTAAACCATGTTCCTAAGCAGTGTATCTACACACTTTTTAAACACCTCCAGGGATGGTAATTCCACCACCTACCTGGACAGCCTGTTACAATGCTTGACCACTCTTTTCAGTGAAGAAAGGAACTTTATGGTACAGATGAAAATAAAAAATGCTTAAAACACAATCTGTCAGATTAGAGGAGAGTATTGCTTCCTAATGATGAATCTGGTGAACAAGTTTAATCATAAATATTTATCTAAAGTTTACATATAAGCTTAGGCAATTGTTGAATTTTTCTATTGCAGCAGCATGCTCTTACATTGTCCTCATCTGGTCTGTAGCTACTGTAATCTTGAAAGTGTTGGGGAAAAGGGTGCAAGAAAGCACTCCGAGCTCAAATTTTTCATGAATTGTGTGATGGGAAACCCACATCTCTGCCCCACCTTTGGAAGTGTCTAGACATTGCCTTGCTTGTTAGGATGATTTCAAAGAAACAATGAGCCTGTTCAATTTCAAATCCTTTGGGAAAGAACATACTGGATAATCAAGGTATTTTTGTACCTATTACTTGAGCCTTGTTTTAAAAATGTAAACTTTTGTTTTGTTGAATGTCAGTGTTTTGTGACATGCAGTTGCTGGGAAGCTGTTAGAAATCCATTGCAGAATTCTTTTTCTTGCAGTCTGTGTGATGTTTTGATGTCCAAGTGACACCTTTAAGTTTTGGATTGTTTTTTGGTTTTGTTTTGGTTTTGTTTGTTTGTTTGTTTGTTTGGTATTTTTTTTAACTGTGACAAAAACAAAATGTAGAACAATTCTGTTAAGGTCATATTTGCCTGTTGCTCAATGGAACTATTCACTTGGCATAACACTTCCATGCTGAGAACAAACATATTTTTTAAATACTATAAAATTTCCTCCTTCTATGAAACTCCTTTAAAATTTCTGGAAGACATCACTGGCATCTCAAAGGCAGATTAAATAAAGCCTTTTTTTATATCTTTTTTTTCTGTATATGCTTTATACAGTAATTAGACTAAGATTTCAGTAACATGGCGGGAATTCTGAATTTTTCATTTGTTTTCTTTCCCTCATTGTGCAACTTCCCTTACTTCACTCCCCATCTGAGACTGAAATAGTATGAAACTGGAGCAGTAAAAGTCAGTGTTGAGGAAGAGATGTTAAAGTTTCTTTTAGAAAATTGGACGGGGGTGGTGGAGGGGAAGGAGGTTGTAGGCATTACAATAAAATTGAAGAAATCAAAAGAAATAGTTAGAAGTCAACTGCTTTTATTCTAAGTAGTTAAAGACAAATTAGCCATACATGGAATAGGTTTGCAAGATTGTCGTCTCTCTTCAGACTTAATATAAACATTGCAAAAAGTTAAATGTTTAAGATGCCATAATTAACGCATTAGTTTTGATAGTGGTGTATATCTTTGCTGTTTTATGTGATGGCTTAAGTTCCATAGAAACTATAAAGCCATGAAGTGTTTTGTCCTTCCTCTGTTTATAATTTTTCATTAGGAAGATCTAACAAAGGGGACTGCAGTCATCTTAAGTCTTGCAGGGTCTTCAACCAATTCAAGAACACTTTTTTCCCACGAGAAAAAAGAAGTGTTGCCCAGAGCTAAAAGGCTACTAAACCATTTTAAAATCAAAAGTACTAGTGAGTATCTGCTGCCAGAATTCAGAGTACTCTACTTTTTAAAAAGGCAAAAGCTTTAGGTCTTCCTTTGTTCATCTAAACACTGCAGTTTTTTTCTTCATAACTGGTTTTCAGCAGAAGCAGTAATGCTTAACTTCATACTTGAAGATTATTTTGAATCCTCCTTCAGCTGTTCTCTTAAGGGCACTGCTTAGTAAGAAAGAAATAGTCCTACCAAGTTGATTTACTAAGAAATTATGCTACAACTTCTGTAACATTAAAGTGGAAGTCACTGTCAAGGCAAGTAAAATTTTAGACTGAAATGCTCATAAACGTTTGAGAGAAAGAGAAATGGACTAACTGGCATTTCAGCAGCTCATTTTCCACTTAGAAACAACAGTGTTACTGATTCCTTGGCTTGACCTACAAATCATCAGTTTATCTGGAACACAGACACTGGTGGAGTGAAGGCATGCTTTTGTGCAAATACATTATTCAAAAGTATTTTCCTAGATTATGAAAAGCATCTGGCTGGTTGTTTGGTTGTCTAGGTCTGTGCATTGGTTTGAAGAAAACCCCACAAAAAGCAAATCAAACAACAAACACACACCATAATGCCTCCTTCCACACACCCCCAAACTTTTTCTGATGGTGTTCACAGCACATCTGATGATTGCAATTGTCACCATTGTGCAGTGTGATTAATGGTTGTTTTCATGCACTTAAAAAAAAAAAAAAAAGAAACTTCCCTCTTCCTTTTTCATAGGTTCCACTGTATGCTACATAAAATAAAACCTTTTAAAGCTTAAAATGAAAAGAAAATGCCTTTTTTAAACTGCATCAATATTACAATATTAAATTTTCAAGTTACTTTTTTAGTAATACAAAGACAAACCTTTTTACTGTTTAGAATGATGCATAATTTTATTTTTTTTTTCTCCTAAGTAAATTTGTGTTATTGGCTTTAAGATGCAGTAATGAAGTTGATTGGCAGGGATGAGAAATTGCTTGTTTGGGTAGGGTTTGGGTATTTTTACTATGATAATATAACATGCAGCTTATAACTTGCGTCATTCACAAAATGGGAAAGCAAGAGTGATAACAATTTATAGTGTCTCTGTACAGGTAGTTCACTCCTGTCAAAGAATGTGGTGACTTCCATTTTTATTCTTCCTCGTTCTCTGCTACTTATCTTGAGAATACCTAGAAAGTTAAGTATGTGTTTGTTGACTAGGACATCTTTTTGTTATGTCCTGGATATTCATCAGCAGTTGTGATTTAGAAGTACTGAGTAATGATAAATTTGGGTGCTAGCTGGTCTAATCTGGCTGTGAACCAGCAATCTTGAGTTGAAAAAACTCTTTTATCTTGTGAAACATTCAAGTTCATGAGACATTCTTTAAACAAAGCACACTGTTTAACTTCTCTTTCCAGATCATCAACAAGGTGTGGTGGTGTTTTGAACTTAATTTATACAGTAAACAAAAAATGAAATCAGTTTTTGTCAGCACTTCCATCTAGGAAAGAACAAAACAAAATAAAAGAATGTGGCGTAGCGACTAATGATTGTGATTAAGTCTCTTCAGGTTGTGGCTTCATGCCCCAGTGATTCTTCTGTCATTATTCTGGAAAGATGCTACATTAAATATGTATGCCTTCATCCATATGTCTTGATAAAAACCTAAAGGTTAACCTTTAGCTTTGTATTTTTCAGTAATACACTTCTAGATGCTGAATGTGTAACTTGTGGTGTATTCTGTTGAATTACCCAAGAAGATAAAAGGATAAAAGCTGAATTAGCTTTACTTAAAAATATTATTTCAATATGAAAGGGGGAATAAAGTGATAGTAAAAAAACCTGAACAATTCTTCAGACTACTTTTCGAGGTGCTGCTGCCTTTTTGTTTCAAAGTAATTTTAATATAGCTTTTGTTTAGCTTCAGTTGCACAAAGAAATTCTGTAATTGGAGTGATATAATACCAATTGAAACCTATGAGCTATTAATGCTAAATATTGGTATTTTTAATTAAGTGCAAAGACTTTTCACAGTGGTTTTGAATGAATAGCAAAGTTCACCTTATTTATGTACCCAAAATATAATAACTTCTAATTCCAGATACCATATAAATTACATATTTACTGTACATTCCATCAAATAGATAGTATGTCCTTGGTATCGTATTACTAACTAGATGTTGGTGAGGCGATTCAGACTTTTTTCTATTACACTGTGAGGAAAAAGCTGATAAAGGCCTCACTGTAACCTAGACAATTCAGGTGGCCAACTCCATAAAAAGCTTTTTTATATGTTACTGTCTAACACAAGAGATTGCACCACTATAGAATTTATATTTTGATAACATGTGACTTGTAAATTGCCATTAATTATATGTTAATGGGGAGGGGGGAGGGAGACAAATGAATTAATCATTCATTTTAACTAGGATGACGTACCTAGCCAGTTAATTACCTTACAGCAGGAGAGGACAGATGATGTGCACTCACCTAGGTTCAGGAGGCTTGTGTTTTATTTTTCTTGCTTTTCAATAGTACAGGAGCTTAGGCAGACTGCATAGCTGGAGGATTATAAAATAATTAGTTTACGTTCTTTCTCCCAAGTTTCCTCATAGGCTACATACTATAGCAAATCTGTGACCAATCAGTATCATGACGTTTCTGATGGAGGTACAATTACTATTACAGAATACTTGAAATTCTGACACACATGTTAAAATACAGGACTTTGTGTGTGTTTTAGCAAATGCTGGATGACTGAAAACATTTAACATATTATTTTCTATTTATGTTTAAACAAAATATTATGAATCAAATGAAATATTAAAGGAAAGCTTCCCAATCACTCTTGTTAAATAAGGAAATTTCGGACAACATGTAAAGTATAATGTAATGAGATATCTGTATTTTGTGGGGTGTGTGGGTGCTGAGGTTCAGCATAAGAAGTGCAGAGTCCCACACCTGGGGAGGAACAATCCCATACACCAGTATATGCTGGGGGGCACCCAGCTGGAAAGAAGCCTGGCAGAAAGAAGGACCTGGGAGTCCTGTTAGACACCCAAGTTGAACATGAGCCAGCAATGTGCCCTTGTGGCAAAGAAGACAAATGGCATCCTAGGATGTTTTAGAAGTGTTGCCAGCAGATTGATGGAGATGATCCTTCCCCTCTACTCAGCACTAGTGGCAAGCTGCACCTGGAGTTCTGTGTCCATTTCAGGGTTCCCTAATACAAGAGAGACATGAACTTACTGGAGAGAGTCCAATGAAAGACCATGAAGATGACAAAGGGACTAGAACACCTCTTCTATGAGGAAGAGCTTAAAAGAACTGCAACTGTTCAGCCCAGAGAAGACAAGTCTCAGGGTTGTAGAGGAATGAAGGCAGTGGGTTGATCAGCATTGATAATATGCAGCTGGGCCTTGCCCCGAGGCAGTGGATTGATTGACATGGATGATGTGCAGGTGTAGCTCGTTCCCACTGAGTGGTTAATTGTGGGATTGTGGGATAGGTGGTTAGATGGAGGAGGAGCAGCAGTGTGGTCTGATCTCTGGAGGAAGAAGAAACAGTATGAACAGTAGAATCTGACCAACAGTAAAGACCTTGTTGTAGCCTGCTAGTTTGTGCTGCAACAATTGGTTCCGTGTGTGAGGCTGAGTTGGACTCCAACTGCAACTGGTGCCTAACATACTGAGACAAGTGGGAGAACCTGTGATCCATAATAGATACTGTGAGAGGTGAGCTGTTGACAACTAATTGATATGGGTGTATTGCAATATCTGTTGTCCATCTTAACTCAAATTGCAATTCAGGGTGATCTCATCAATATGTATAAATACCTGAAGGAATGGTACAAAGAAGACTGAGCCTGATTCTCTCTTCGGTACTGCCCAGTGACAGGATCAGAGGCAATGAGTGCAGTCTAAATCACAGGAGATTCCCTCTGAACATCAGGAAACACTTTTTTACTGTGAGGGTGATCAAGCATTCACAGTGGTTTCCCAAGAAAGTTGTGTAATCTCCATCCTTGGACATAATTAAAACCTCTCTGGACATGATCCTGGGCAAAGGACTCTAGGTGGCCCAGTCTGAGTGCGGTGGGTTTGGACCAGTTGACTTCTAGAAGTTCCTTCCAATTTCAATCCTTCAGGGATTTTCCTATCCCCTTGTGCTGCTTGGCAGGAGGACGTAGGAATTAATGAGGAATGAAGAAGGTTGTGCCCTGGATGAAAAGGGTGTTGGTTGGGGAAAAGTACTTTAGTCTCCCTGTTTCTCCCCATCCTGCTTTATTTTTAGTTGGCAGCAAATTATTTTTTTTTCCCAAGTTGCATTTTTTTGGCTGTGATTGGAATTGGTAAGTGATCTTTCTGTCTTTATTGTGAACCATGAGCTTTTCAGTCTTATTTTCTCCCCCTCTGCTGCTGAGGTGTAAAAGTGAGGAAGTAGCCGGGTGGGGGTCTGGCAGGTTGCTAAAGTCAACGCCACACAGGAAATAAATAGAAATAATAGCTTTTGGTTTTATTAAAGCTTACCTTTCAAACATCAATTATACTGTATATTAACAGCAAAACCAGAGAACTGAGATTCACATACCAATTACCACAGAATGTATCTAGAGAATTATTATGACTTTTTTTATATATTAATCATGGTTTAGGATTAAAGAAGATAAATCTTACAAGCTGTGAAGTCTTGTGTGTAGTCCCGTATATATTACAAATTTCCTTGGTGCTCACTTTACAGGGATCTTGTAAGTAGATTCTTCTATTAAAAGCTACTCTAAAAAAGCTTATTTTTAATATTATTATGAAAATCAAATTAATTACATCTTTACTACAAGAAATCATAGAATGGTTGAATGATTTGAGTTGGAAAGGACCTTTGAAGATCATCTAGTTCCAGCCTCACTGCCATGGGCAGGGACACCTTCCACTAGATCAGGTTGCTCAAAGGCCCATCCAACCTGTCCTTGAACACCTGAAATGATGAAGTATCCACAACATCTCTGGGAAACCTGTTCCAGTGTCTCACCGCCCTTATCTTAAAATAAATAAATAAATGTCTTCCTCATGTGCAATATAAATCTACCCTTTTTCTTTTTAAAATTGTTGCCTTTTGTCCTGTCACTACAGGCCCTGATAAAAGGTGTCTGTCTTTCTTACAAGCCCCCCCTTATACATACTGAAAGTGAAACAGAACAAGGTCTTAAAATAAAAAGATTAGTCAGGATGAGTTTGGTACAATGCTCTGGGTGATGCCCTGTTTGTGTTGAGAAAGGAATGTACTCTGAATAATTAGAAAAGGTTCCACTGAATGTACTCTGAATAATTAGAAAAGATAAGGTGGGCACCTGAAGGCGATAAGGAGACCATCAAGTCAGGAAATCGTTGAACAAAGAAAATTAAAAGGTCTGCTGCACCTAGATCCCACCTATTGTGAATGGAATGATTAGGTATCAAAATCAAATGAGTATGTATGTAAAGTTGTGTAACCTCTCACAAAAACTGTATAAAATGCCTAACTTTTCACTGAAAACTTTGGAGCTAGTTTGTCCAGTGGGAATCGGCTAGCTCCCCAACGTTGCATGAAATAAATACCTTTGCTGCTTAAAGACAAGATTTGTCTCTGAGCAGTTACTCTGTGACGTTTTGGCATCAAAAGGTCTTAACAAGGTCTCTCCAGAGCCTTCTCCAGGCTGAACAGTCCCAGCTCTCTCAGCTGTTCTTCACAGGAGAGGTGTTCCACCCAACAGTTAAATCCCTTGATTTATTTAGTATAGAGTTATTCTGCATTCTCAATTATTTTTGATATTATTTTCCAAAACATGAGTACATTTTATATGCTAATTTGAGTTATTATCACCATCAAAATGTAGGGAAAATTTGTTCTTGTCCTTCTTTTCAATGTTTTTGCAAGTATTATATTATTGGTTTTATCAGTACCTTGTTTTTCCTGTAGCTTTTGTGTTAAAAATTATCTTGATTTTGCAATGAGGGACACTATTCAGCACCGTAGACAAATTTTGGGAAACAAACAAGTTATGGTTCCGTAAGAAATGAATGGTCTATTTCAGCTACTGCTCTACAGAATTTTGGGTTTATGGTGAAGCAGACTCTTCCCCAGAAAAGTAAACATTGGTCTCAGAATGTCTTCTACATGCACAGTAAAAACATAGTTTCATGTACTGTTAGAAAGGTTATCAAACTCTTCTGGGATACACTGAACTATCCTTATTTCCAACACACTGTAGCTGGCATTTGTTAGCAGATAATGGGATTTGGGTGTGGTCATTCTTTTTTTGTTATAGCCATGTCTTGTCTCCTAAACTGAAGATGACAGTACTTTTGAAATTATATTTATCTTTGTATCATATTGATCAATGGTTTTAATATTAGGATAAATGGCACAATTATATTATCCAACTTTATAATTATTTTAATTATATTTGTATGTAACATATATATAATTTTTTATTATGACTTTTAATACACTCAGAGTTTTAAAACACTGTTTATAAATAATATTGTAACAGTGAATACAGTTTTAATCCTCTAGTAGAAATTTATTATTGAAAAATGTCCTGTCATTAAAGCTTCATAGCTTTCATTAATCAGCATTATTGTATGCAAGACACTCCAGAGGAACTTAAATTAATTTTTGTAAGAAAGTGAAAACTTTTTGTATTGTATCACCTTATGTTATCGATTCCTTTTTTCTCATAGTATAACAAAAACCTGTTTTCCTGCCCCCTCCTTTCTCTCCCCCTACCCCGCCCAGCTATCCACTGTGGTTTTACCACATCTTGCTAAGACTTTGCAGATACATTCTGAGCACTTTTGACTCCTTTCTGCTTGGCAGTTAGGAACACCATTCAGTCTTTGCAGAGTCTTACATGGCAGAAAACTATTCAGGGTTTATTATGCAGAAGAAAAAGAGCTTGTTGCTAATTGCTGGTGGTGTCAGAAACAGATACAGGAGTACTAGTAAACTTTTAAATGAGTAAAGGCAATTTCTAAAATTTGTTTTCTCACTACCTGATGAGCTGTCAATTTGAGTAAGCCCAACAAAGTGCTGCACGTAAGACAGGGTGTCAAAGTGACATCCCAAAAGTTGGCATTCAAGCTCAAGTTTAATTGCTTGAAGAAGCAGTCTGATTTCAGAACTTGTAATCTTCTCTCAATAAAAATTAGGCCACTTGTTTTCCTGCTACAAAAGCCTGTAAATATATATCCATCCAAGCAAATTTGGTTAAGTAGCACCACTTGCAGGGAAAATCACCTAATTTTCAATATAAGATCGACCGTTTTAAAAATAAAATTGTTAACATAAATTTGACACAGTTTTACAGCGCTAAGTGGTTAGACAATCAATACAACTTGCCATGTGCCATAATGAATGTGTTTCACATTGCTGTGAGGGTGACAATATGGTATGAACTGTGCTGAACTTTGCTTGGTTCTGTTTAATGCACTTGGTAGGTTATAATAGAGCATGCTGTGCTCCTGGAGTTCATATGAACTATCTGAGTTAATGAAGATTGGGACAACTTACAGTAGATACTGTGACCCTGGAAACAGTAAAATCAAGTTAAATGACTTTCTAAGGGGATACTCTAAGATAAGTCACAGCTGATAAACTTGGTCAATAGTTAATTTGGAGAAATCCTACTACCTGTTGTATATTACATAGGTTGATCAAACAGACACTATTGAAATGCTGCCAGTTTCTTTGTAAATTACACTGTTGAAGGATGAATCGGGTGAGTAGTAAATGCAAAAGCTGATACACACAAACTTTGATATGAAGGTTTTCACTTACAACATATACTTGCAAGTTCAACAATTTTTATCCATAGCACAATGAGTGAGTTTGAATATGAGGACATCTTTTATAATGCATTGTTTACAACCATGTGTACACAAACTGATAATGTTTCTTCTAGTCACAGATCGTTTTAATAACTTGCAAGAATTTTAACTTTCTGAAGAAAGTGTGGTAAAATATATATATACTTTTTTAAAATCAATTTTGCGTGGGCGAATATTGTGGAAGACTTGGTGCTGTAGCCTGCTAGTTTCTTACACAGAATGTGCAGAGCTTATACTATTGTAATTTAGATATTCTTCAGCTCAATAGAAATACGACTTGGAGAAGTTTAGTCAAAGTAAGCAGAAAGTTGAAATTATAATCCTAGACTTTCTTGCCTCTACAATTGAGGTAGTTATAGAAAATGAAAATGTCGTCATGGTAGGACATATAGTTTATGTTCTGGAAACCTCCCACATTCATGAAATAAGGTAGTTTTTCACTATTTCTAGGAGTTACTAAGTTAGTCATGATAATTACTTAATTTGTGAAATCAGTCCTTTGGTGGTTTGCTGTATTTTGTAAGTATATGCATATACACTAGAGTTTTTCTATTAATATAGCAATCTACTTTTCAACTATTCTATACTATGTATTGTGTACACTGTATTCTACATGAATTCTATATATATTCTATACACTACGAGTGTAATTTTCTCAGTACTTGATTTTTAGCTGTTTCATGTGACTATTGTATTCAACTTCAGTTAAAAAAATAAAAAATATTTAAAAAATCAGTGGAATGCATTCCTTACAGTTCACCCAAAGATGCCTTGTGAAAAAGAATTTTAGTTGTAGGGGGATTTGGAAAATAACTTGTTGGTTGGTTTTGCTGTGTGGGTTTGTAGGGGTGTGTGGGGGGTTTTTGGTGGTGGTGTGTTTTTTGGTTTTGGTTTGTTGTTTGTTTGTTGTTTTTTTTTAATAGTCTTGAACTAATAAGCTCAAGGTAGTTAGTTCTCTTACTCTATAGCACTTGTCATATAATAATAACCTGGAAAAGAGGTTAGAATGGACTTGAAAAGGTCAATGAAATCTGCTTTATTTAAGCCTTATGTGCATTAAGATTGTGAGGGAAGAAGGCTCCAAACGAGAGCTTTAAGATTCTTACTCTGGACAGTTACTGTATGAATGATCCTTAGTGATCCTGCAAAAGGGATAGCCACAGAAACTCTTACCCTTGACATAAATGTGAGAGATCTCACTTGGAAGCCTGTGTTTGATGCTAAAAATGTTGGAAGGAAAGTCTTTTTACTCTCTGACTTAAGATTTTCATGATGAAGTGTATATATTCTAGGTTTTTAACAGTTTTGGGGATTCGTTGTTTTCCTTTCCATGAAAGGAGAGGGATATGCAGCACTTCATTTGACAACTCAGTGTTAGTTTAGCAGTGATATTCTTGCATGACATCCTGAGGTGAACTCCCAACATTTCCTAATGCTTCTTGAAAAAAGAAGGCTGCTCTCTTTGAAAAAGCAAGTTCTCATCTGAAATGCCTTGATCAAAAACGCTAGGAAGTAGGGATAGCCATCCACTCTTTCTCAGTTCATTTTCCTGGGCACTGGATAACAACTGAGGAACGATCTTTACAGAAATCATGCAAAGTATTGCCGAGCTGATAAAGATACATGTTGTTTGTGATAATTCTATGATGCAATTAATAAGTCCTGGTGTTCCAGTTTGATTTGATCTCAACCTTAGTGGATTGGCCTAACTTGAACCTTAAGAAAGCTCATCATCTCTGGAGGGTGAGTCCTCAAAAATGATGTAGAATATGTTTCTGTGTTTTAGTAGCTGCAGGATTTAGAATTTCTTCCTGTGCTGTGCTATTTAATCACCTGTGCTCTGAAAAAGTCTATAGTTTGGTTTAACTTCCACAATTGATGACCCAGGATTTCAATGTTCATACTGGTGGAAGATGCTGAGGTTCTTAATGCTAGGACAGGCTTTGCTAAAAAAAAATAAAATAAAAAAATAAAAAAATTGAAGGAATAACCCATTGAGATCTGAGGCTAGTTTTAAATTGCAACTAGATACACAATACCCTGGCTGACTTTAATTTCAAATTTCATTCACAGTTTATTACTACCCTAACACCTTACAGACCAATAAAGTATCTCACAGTACTATGTTATGATATTATGCTATTTCAAAGTGCAAAATAGGGCTTTCAAAAATCTTGATTTTTTTATTTTATTTTATTTTTTTGTTAATGGATTGGCTTGTCTGTGGCAGAAAGGAAACTGTTGTCATTCTGTTAATACAGAATTTTTTCCTCTGTATATGACATCTGCATTTAGAAGAAAATTTCCAAAATGACTGGGCACTTAAGTGAGTAAACTTCAGGAACCTTCCTCCTTTAACAGTTTCCAGAGTACACAATTAGGTATGTATTTTCTCAATTGCTACAAAAGAACCCATAAACCTGTGTTACAAAGTGTGGCATATTTTTAAACATACTTTCCCGTGGTAGTTTCTGGATCTAGAAGATAAATTTGAATCGAATATAGTTGATTCTAAGAAATTAATATCAGAACCAAGTGATTTTGTTGCCAAATCATTAAATGACAATTCTAAGAGTATGGAAGGAGGAAGTGAGTTGTGTGCCCAGGACCTTTGTGTAAATGGTAGGACTACTTTTATGTTTAGAGTAAACTATAGGCTTGAATTCATTCACTGAACAGGGGATTCTTTGTGGCTTTTCACCAATAATTATTTCTCAAAGCATAGGTACTTCAACATTACAGAACACCTGCCAGCTAGATTAATAGCTTTTTGGCAGCAGATTACAACCACCAGTATGTAGCGTCTACAAGACTAGCATTAATTTAGTTTTATATTAAGCATGCAAAGCAAGTAGAGAAAATATAATCATTTATTATTATAATAGTTCTAAGTTATAACCAGCTGCATGATCAATTAAACCATGCAGCTTGTACAAAGTCTTCTTCCTGTATTAATCATGCAAACTGCCTCATTATTTATGACTAAAAAAAGGCAGATGAGCCAGGGTTTTCAGTGATGATTGGGAAAGGTTTCATGTTTGCAACACCCCATATATTAAGCATGGCAGGGAAGATGAAGCATTTCATATGAATGAAAAATTTGGTAGTATACATTTTTTCAGGTCTGAAATACAATACTCTCAATCTGCTGTTACCCTGTAAAATGAAGTTAAATGTTGCTACTATTTACACCACTTAGACTGCTGAAAGTCAGTGGCTATCAGTGAACACACTGGGGTTTTTTTTGTTTTTTGGTTTTTTTTCAAATTTGGTTGTGATTGGTAAAGCATTCACTAGGAAAGATGTAGTGAATATCAGTGGACATGACAACAAAGGGAATTTGTGGTAAATCTATAGCTTTACTTTCCAAGTCGATTTACATCTCTTAGGCATACTTGATTGAAGTGGCCTTGATGAATAGAAATGTGTCAAGATGGAAAGTTTCTTCCATTTTATGGAACTTCTGTTAATTTCCAGATATTTTGCAAACTATTGGGTTGATTAAAGTTTTCATGTTTTTCAGGAAGGAAAGGTGAAGCGTGGGATTGCTGAGACTTTGTTAGCTTAAAATTATTCATTGGGATCAGAACCTGTTCTGTTCTGATTTTAACTAGAAACATAAAACACCAGCTCTGTCATCTGTTTGAATACCCTAGGTACTTTGTGAATGGCTGTTTGCTATGTTTCTCCTGCTTTGTTCTCTTGGACCTTCATTAGCCATAGTGAAAATTTCACTGAAACCTATATGTTGTGCCAAAAAAAAAAAAATACTGAGGCTCACACTAGATTATTTAATATGTGATGGGGGACACAAATCCATCCAACCTATCTATTATTTATAAATTAAAATAACTAAAAGTCTGCAGGGAAAAGTATAAGAATGAGGATTACAAGTAAGTATAGCCTTATCTCTTTACCCCCTCTTTTTTTTTTCTTCCCCTTCTTTATCCTGTTTCTCTTTTCTTTCCTCACCTCCCCCTTTCATTTAGCAAACTTTTCTCTCTGTTTCTGGGATGTCTTAAGCCCAATCCTGTGATTTCTATGATGGAGAGAATAAGCCATGCAATTGACTAAGAGAGTGCATTTTATATGATCATGTTATTAATCTGTAATAACATATTATTAAATAAATGTGACACATACTCAGAGTCATGGTGCCACAAAATGCCTAAATTATTGGTCCAAGGCTTTGTTACAGTAATGCAGTTCAGTGCACAAATGCTGTAAGTTAAAGGTCTGAAGTATTTTTTTACTGGATGAAATAGAAGTGATTTTTTTCTCCCCTATTATGAGTCATTGAAGTGATGAGGGAAGAAAAAAGGCCTTCGGGAAAAAAAGTCATCTTTTCATTCTTTTTCCAACCCCTAAATATCAATAAGTTCTAAATTTGGTGACAAATGTTGCAGGAGCTGATATTAAGACTAAATTGAAGTTTAACTTGATTATATTACAAGAGACCTTCTAGGGGAGTCACAAAAAAGAATAGTGTGGAATACTAGCTTACCTCTACAGGCTTTTATGCAATTCGATGTTTACACTCTAGAATTTCATTATATAATATCTGGGAACATTTCTGCCTTAACCCGCACCAAATATACTTAGTGAAAAATACCAAAACTCATAGGTCACCTATACTCCTGGCATAAGGCAATAGACAGTCATGACAACAGGGTTTTCTGTTGCTGAGAAGACAAACAGTGAACTCAGGACTGTTGCCACCTTCATAAGGGTGTTTTGAAAGCAAATTGAGCACCAAAGAAAACATTATTTTGTACTTGAACATGTAGTTGTGGCATGACAGAGTATAGGAAACACAATGCCCTGTACTCAGAAGAGAATTTGACACCGGATAAGGTTACGTGCATATGATTATTTCAGTAATTTCTCAAACCTGTTGTGGGATGGAAATGTGAAAGGTATAAAGTCTAAAGGATTGTCTGTTCGTGTTGGTGAAAATCAGTTGGTTTAGTCAATCTGAGCAGAATGGTGAGCTTACACTACGCTGTCTTTTTAAGGTAGTTTCTTAGGTAAATTTCTGATGTAAGAAGCTATTCTTAACCTTACTACTTTTCATGTACCATTTAGTGTTTTTCACGTACCATTTAGTATTATTCATGTGCCAAGAAGATCTGAGATTCATAACTTCCCCCCACCCTTGAGTCTCAAATACCCCAACAAAATATCCCCTGAACTGATTTCTTAAGATCATATATTTTCAGTGTTGGTGTACTGACCACTTGCTATTCAAATTATTTATGTAAAAAATGACTTCTTGTCTCTTCTTTAGCCTCATAATTGTAGCACCTCTTGAATATAAAACTGTTGACAATGTATAGAACAATTGAAAACCACTTTTTAGAGGCAAGGGAAAAAGAGGGTAAATTCTAATCTCTCTACTGAAACCTCTAATTATCTTTACTGTATTTAAACCTTCCATTTGCAATTCCTTTGGTACAGACAAGCATGAAAATTTCTGGCTTACTGAAGAGATGGGATTTGCAAGTTATACTATAAATATGAAGGTATATGGCATTTTTGATCTTCTGCTTTTGAATTGTGGGGGAAAGCCTCACATTCATCTACCTAGAATTTTGTTGTCAAGCATTTCTGCCACATCTACCTTATGGAAACTTGTCAATTACCTAGAATGTATTCATATTTCTACATCCTACCTTCCACTATATGTATAAATTTATTTGAACTAACATGTTTCTGGGTGACCAACGTGTAACCTTCGCTAGAAAAATGCCTACTGGATATGAGGCACTGGATTCCAGTTCACTTCTGATTTTCCGCAAGTTACATTTCAAACTATTTCTAGTGTAAGTACTCTAAGTAGAAGAGCACTTTTGGCCTTTCTGGAATTTGGTCATTTTCATTTAGATGCCCTATAGGCATCTAGTCTTCTGACACTGGCATAAAACGATGTGTTTAATGCACTTTTTTTCCAGGAAGTTTTTAAGATGACAGATTTTACAACTGTTTCATCCATGGATTTCATTGAATACATTGTCAGAGTAAACTGGTGTATCATATGTGTTACACATTTGCCTGAGTAGACAATTGTGATTGTTGTATAACTGGATCAGATGCAGCTTAAACGCAATAAGCGTTTTTATGAAGTCAGGAGTTAGATGATGTCAAAGAACATTTCTTCCTTGTGGACAAATTATGATATATTATTTGTTGTTACCATTACTATCTTTTAATTCCTCCAGTTGAATGTTTTGTGCTCATTCTATTACTTGAGCTTTCTAATAATTTTCCAGCTGAGTTTTTATTTCTTTCTTTAGTATGTAGACGTTGAACAACTTTTTCTACTTCATGAAAATGTCCTCTTCTGGGCCCATTGAATGACTTCTGTACTGAGTTATGGCTTTGGTTTAGATTTGTTTGTTTTCTCACAATTATAGCTCTCATCCTGTACTTCCTCCAAGACCTTACATGTAAGGGTTTTTTTGGTTGGTTTTTTGTTTGGTTGGGTTTTTGGGTTTTTGGTTGTTTGTTTTTTTTTTTTGGGGGGGGGGGGGTGTTGTGGTTTTGGGGGGTTTCTTGTTTGTTTTTCATGTATTCGGTACTACCCTGAATTTTGACATTAACATTTTAACTTATTCCTTTGGACTTTTGCACTTCTACCTTTCATCTCCAGGCTGTCACTTTTTAATCTCCTTGAGTCCTTTAACTGCCAAAAATCACAGTAATACAATTTTGCAAGTTAAACAGAAATCATGTGCTCTTAATATGCCTTCTTATTAAGACTAAGAGTTGTCTTGTATATGTTTGTGCTACTTTGTCAATGTGAAGTTCCCCACACAGCACAGTCATGTTACTATATTGGCCTGATAGATAAATGACTATGAATTGAGGACGTGTCAAAATTTTTAGTTGAACTACTTGAGGGGCAAGCCCCCTCCTCCATTTTTTATTTAGGTAGATATGAAATGCATGTGCAACTATCTGACTATATCAAAAGAAGGTAGATCCAAATATATTATAGCTGGTGTGTGTGTACAAGCATATAAAGCTAGATATCTATTTGTTATGTACATGTGTTTATGTACAATATCTTTTTACGGTTAGTATGCAACTGCATGTATACTGAAGTAAGTCATCAGGTTCTTTTGAGTTCTTTAAGTGACATCTTCATTAATAACATGCAATTCATCTTTCTCTGGAAAGTCAGCTTGGTATTTGTGCATTGTCGAAGACTTTTAAGCCCACAGAACACCACGTTATATGGGATTTAAATGATAGGTAAGCTTTGTGCAATCTGTACTTTTGTTATGCAGGTAGCCATTCAGCATGTAAGGATAGTAAAAAGAAGAATAACAAGTGATGTATAATTGGAAAGCCTGAAAAGAAAATAGGTTTAAAAAAAAACCCAGACAACTCTGAGTATGATTTATAGCTCATGTTATTTAGATCGGATCATAGGGTGATCCTGGTTACAGGGTATCTCGGGAGGTTTCTAGTACAGCCTCCTGCTCAAAGCAAGATCAACTGTGAGATCCAATGAAGTTGCCCAGGGTTTAATCTGATTTGGGTCTTAAAGGATGGCAGCTGCATAGCCTGCCTGGACAACTGGGTCCACTGCTTGACTGTCCTCAGAGTGAAAATGTGGATTTTTTTCCTTCTATCTTGTCTCTTACCTCTTTTATTTCAGCTTACTGCTGTTACCTCTTGTGTTTTTGAAGTGTACCACCATGAAGAACCAGTCGTCTGTGGTCTTATGACTTCGTCATAGGCACTGTCGGACTGCTGTTTGATCCCCCTGAAGTCATCACTTCTCCAGGCTGAAAAAAGCTCCTTTCCCTCAGCCTTTCTTCACAGGTCCCATGCTCCAGCCACTGATCATATTGGTGGCTGTCTGCTAAACCTGCTTTAGCTTATTGATGTATTTCTTGTATTAGGGCACACAAAACCAGAGCTGGTATTTGAGCGGTGTGCTTGTGAGTAGAGGGGCAATATACCTCACCTTCATCTCCTGGCTGTGCTGCTGCTTTGTGGTCAGGGCATGCTGCTGGTGCATGTTCAGCTTTGGTTTGCCCAGTGTGACATCCTCACTCAGATATAGGAATAATCTGGGTGACAGTAATAAAACCCTTTGTAAAACTGATGTGAATGATGTGCACAACCTCTTCCTATCCACACATCTAGTCATTTGATCATGGAAAGCAATCATGATGGTCAGCCATGATTCACCATTGCTAAATCCTTACTGACCATTCCCAATCTTGCAAGACATGGGGCAGTTTTCCCAGCACCTTTGGATGTGTGGCACATACTTCCCAACTTGATCCTCATCTGCTGCTGGTAGTTTTTCTCTGCTTTGAACCCTTTCACTAAACACAGGAGTGTTATTAGTGAAGACTGGAAAAAAATTACATAGGATGTCAGCCTTATCTGTGTCTGCTGTCACTAAATTACCTGCAGTGTTCAGTTGCAGACCCACATTTTCCTTGTTCAGCCTTTTACTAGTAATTTAACAGTATAAGCTCTTCTTGCTACCATATGACCCTTGAAATCATAAAGTTCAGTTCAGCTATGGCTTTCTTTATACCATCCCTATAGGTCTGGGCAACACTTCCAAATTAATCCTTTATCTTTGCTTTTACCTCCTGTGTGCTGCACAGTTTCTGCTGGAATTTGACAGGTGTTCCCTGCTTAGCCAAGCCAGTCTCCTCAGGCATCTGCTTGTCTTCCTGATTATCAGAATGGACTGTAGTTGGACCTCCGGGATGCTTTCCTTAAAGAATTGCCTGTCCTGCAGCTTTTACTCTTTAAAGCTGCCTCCCATGGTTTCCCACCTGGAAGTTTTCAGAAGCTGAGGACCGCTTTCCTGAATTCTAGGATCTGTACTCTGTTACTAACCTTCTTCACTCCATCTAGGACCTTGAACTCCAATTCATAGTTACTGCAGCTAAGACTTCTGCTGATTATGACATCCCAGTTATTTGTAGAAAGCAGTAGAACCAGCTGTACAACACCCTGGCTTGGCTCATCCATACATGCATCAAGGAGTTGTTTCTGACACTGCCCAGAAACCTCCTTGACTGCTTGCATCCTACCACATCGCCCTTCTAGCAGGTGTTAGGGAGTGAGTTTGAAGTTCCCCATGCAAACCAGGTTCTGTGATTTCCACATTTTCTCCAATTGTTTGAAGAAGTCTCTGTTGACTTTCTCACCCTGATTTGGGTAGATGCAACACATTTCCACCACGCTGTTGTGCTCCCTGGCCTCTCCCTGGATCCTGACCTACGAGTTCTCAGCCGGTGCCTCACCTGTCCCATAGAGGTGGCTTGTAAATTTGAGCTGCTCCTTTCTGTGAAGGGTAAATGCTCTTCCTTTTCCTTTCCTGTCTTTCCTGAAGAGCTTGTATCTGTCTATCACAACACTCTAGTTGTGCCAGCCACATCTCATTTATTCTGACAATGTTGCTTTTCTCTGACCACATGCAAAGTTCTAGCTCCTACTGCTTGTTTCCCAGGCTGTATGGACTTTTTTATAGGCCCATAAGCTGGATACCCTTCCACCTTGTTTAATTTTTTGAAGTCATTCTAATGCCTGTTGCCCTGCATCCTTTGCTTTCCAGCCCAGTTCATCACTTTCTAACTTGACTTTGAGTTGTAACTTTGCTCCTTTGTCACTCCTAGTCTAGACATTGTCCTGGTTTCAGCTGGTATGGAGTTTTTTTCTTAGTAGCTAGTACAGTACTGTGTTTTATATTTAGTATGAGAATAATGTTGATAACACACTCAGATTTTTAGTTGTTGCTAGGTAATGTTTATATTAAGTCAAGGACTTTTCAGTTTCTCAGACCTTGCCAGTGAGCAGGCTGGAGGGGCACAAGAAATTGCGAGGGGACGCAGCCAGAACAGCTGACCCAAAATAGCCAAAGGGATAGTCCATACCATAGGACATCATGCTCAGTATATAAACTAGGAGGAGTTAGACAGGGCTTGCTGGGTGCTGCTTGGGGACTGGCTGGGCATCGGTCAGTGGGTGGTGAGTGGTTGTAGTGTGCATCATTTGTTGTTTTTTTCTCCCTTCCCTTTGGATTTTATTCTTCTCCCCTTCTCCCTTGTTTTCATTATAATTGTTGTTAGTATCATTATTGTTGCTTCATTTGGTTTTTTCCTCCTATTTTATATTAATTATTAAATTGTTCTCATCTCAACCCTCAAATTTTACTTTCTTTTCTGATTCTCCTCTTCATCCTTCGGGGGGTGTGGGGTGAGAAGTGAGTGAGCAGCTGCATGGTACTTACCTTCTGGCTGGCATTAAACTGTGACGCTCATTTTCCTCAAGTCTGTCAGCCTGTTGCCAGTGATGCTCTTGCTTCATCTTATCAGGTGGGTCCCCTTTCTGCCTAGTAGCCTCAGTCCTGAAGGAAAGCCCTGTGGCTGCAAGAGCCAACTGTGTGTTGTCTACAGCTAATTGTACAGATCTCCAGGATCTGTCTTCTCTCAGGTCTTTTCTCGGTGCTGGCAGGATTGAAGACACACCACCTTGGGCCCTTGATCCTCACTTCTGGAGCCACGTAGTTACTCTTGACACACCTGGTGTCTCCCCTGGCAGTATCACTGATGCCCACATGGATGAGTCACAAGGTTTAATAGTCTGAGGACAAGCTTCATCAGTCTTTCTGCAGTATCTTGAATCCAAGGCTTCCCTCTGCAGCAGCTCAGGTTCACAAGCTGTCATTAGCGTGAAGGAGTATCATGCAGTGAGCACCTGCCATTTCTTTTCAATGCTGCTGCATGGTTCAGGGTCATCGGTTTTTGATGTTTCACCAGAATGATATTCTACACGCTCGACACTTCAGCCCCCACCCCCAAATCTTCTATCAGGGCACTGAACCTGTTCTGCAGTTGCAGGCCTCTGGGTGGAGAAAGAACGTCTTCCTCTTACCAGAAGTCACAGCCCTCCAGGCTTCCACATTTTGGGAATCTCCATTTGCCACTCAAAAAAACCACAGAGGCTTGCTCCTCCTTCCTTCTGTGCATTTGATGCTTCAATCTTCTGTCTATGAGGTCTTGGAGAAGATGCACCTTCATTTTCTCTGATGCTGCACAGTCTGCTTTCCTTCGACAAATCTGTGACTCAAGGGCATACTTCCTCAAGCAGGGCACACCTCTTGTAGGAAAGGATATATTTCCCTCTATCCTAACCTCAAGGAGTGGTCCCAGGTATTCTCTCCTGCCTAAGACCTGAGGAAATGCATCCTCCTCGTGGGTCTCTGAGCCAAGGCTTCTGGTGTGGTGGGGGTAATTGCTCCGATTGATGCTGGAGACCATGCTCAGCGCTCTCTGGCACAAAACAATATTTTAGAGTAAAGAAACCTAATGTGTTGGTTGGGTGTTTTTGGTTGTTGGGGTTTTCTTTTTTTGAGAAATGGATACTGCATAGAACTGTGCTTGCTGAGGAAAAATAAGCATGTTCTGTAAAACTTTTCCCTCCAAATTAAGTTTTCTGAGATGCCAAGGTGTGTTCAGGGATTGACAGTTGTCCAGCTTGCTGCTTCAAACAGGATGCTGTTAGTGGTAGTTTGGCTTTGTCCAGTAGAGCCACTTGTTTAAAAACTGACTGTCACTGAGCACTAGCTGCTATGCTGCTTTCTCTCCTTTCCTCCTTCAGGAAGTTACTGCTTGAACTTGAATGTGTTGACATCTCACTTGGTTACTCTCCTCCAATCCGTTCAACCTTTGACTCCAAACACCATAGATAAATTCTACGTGATGTCTAAACACAGTGGCAGTCTGTGAAATGAAAGATACAGTGTTTTTATACAAAGGCTCCAGTGAATCTTGAATAAACAGTTTAAACTCTGAAAGTACTGATTTGAATATGGGAAATATCAGAACAGACATTTTCTTCCCTGAAATACAGCTGCTGTAACTGCTATACATTATTTCCCAGAAACAAATAGTAATCTCTGTTTAGAAAACAGAAAAAAAATATTGTGATGAAGAAATAACTCATTTTCACAATATTGTGTGTATTTTGTAAACATTTGGAATGTATTTAGACCATGAAGTGCAATCTGTTTCTCTGAGCTCAGCCATAAATGAAAAGCTGAGAAAGAAAAAGCTCAGAAGTCACTCAGGCAGGTAAAGGCAACAGCAAAATAGTTTTTGATAAAACATTTTTGGGAAATACATGAAGATAATGGCTGTGAGCATGCCTAGAAATAAGTTGTTGTTTTCCAAAATAGCAGCAGTGCATATTTATGCATTTAAGGCATGTATTTCTAGTGAGACCTTTTAATATTTTACATGTGTGTATAAATATCCAGTAAAATAATTTGTTATTTCGAAGTATAGGTACAAATAGACCAAACATAGGTTTGGATTGAATTAATTGCAAGTTCCTTACATATTGGGACTTAACATGTTTTAGGATAGCATATGTGCAGAGTAGGATTCTTGCAGTATTGGCTTTGAGGCTTTGAAAAGAAGAATGTGCATGATCTTGTTTTGTTTTATTTGGGTTTCCATTTGAAGTAGATGGGGAAAAAAGCTTGTAAACAACAAAGTCAACCTGAAAAAAAAGTGTTAAAAATCGGTGGGTTAGTGTAGTATTAAATCTCATTCCTTCCTGTATGGTATATATGTTTTATTCATTAAATTGAACTGTGAACAGAAAAAAAGAGATTTGAAATACTCTTAGAGGATAAAGATATTAAATCATGGTCTAAATTAAAACAAACAAACAAAAAGCTGACCAAACAGAAGAAAAAAAAAACCACTTAAAAATCAACAAACAAGCAAACATGAGTTTGCTTTTGTCTTTCCAAGTTTTTATACTTTTGTTTGTTATCATTTTTTCTCTCTTGTTTGTTACTGTTAATGTTTCTAATGTATTTCATTAAATAGTCATTATTTGACTAATAAAGTTAGTTGAATGTGTTTAGACTTAGTAATGGCTTTTTCCAGGCACTTATTTTCTAATTCTGAAATCTATCTAAATGATCAAAGAGCTAGAGGAAACAGCACACTGGTTCTTTCTGACGCATTTTCTTATCACAGTATGTAGTTTTTGTTATCCTGTGATCAAAGACTCTGCAGTGAATGCCATAGTTATACGATTGCCCCATGAGGGGGGAAATAAACAGAGTGCTTATAAATGCTGATCTTCATGACAGCTTTGGCCTATTGAAATTTATGGTATGTGGACAGGGTAGAATTTATGTAAGCACGTCCTGAATGGCAAAGGCGTCTGTTAGGAAAGGGGGCCTGTATAGGAAGACTCTGGTTTTGTTTAACAAGATGACTGCAGGAACATCATACTATCTATTAGGAACATGTCAGGTAAATTATAAAAGTCACATACTATGTTCAATAGTTTTTACTGTTTCAGCTTAAAGGAAAAGGTTTAAATGTGAAAAGAGTGAATTTAGAGGATGCTTTATGAAGCACTAGGAGATCCTTTTGTCTACTGCAAGGGTGGAAGCCCTTGGCTTGTCATTGATTATGAAATGACAACATCTTTTCTCAGAGTTAAGAACTATAATCAGAATGTATCCTCAAAATATATCAACTCAGTCTTGCTCTGTACATCTGGAATACCTGACATGTTCTTGAGCAAGACAAGTTATTTCAAGCAAACTGAAAGTCACTTATAGTTAGAAATAAGATCAGTAAGGGGTCTACCACTGTTGCTTTCCATTTTAAGGCAGCTCATGCTACGTTTGAAGAATATCTGATATTTAATAGAAGTTTTCAGTGTATTATCTAGATGTAAATGTCTTCATTTGCATAAATCTGCTACACATTTTTACAGTGTAGTTAATGTTTATTGTATTTCCAAATAGTAAAATATTTAGTATTATGTTTTTCAGTAGTTGTAGGTCTGCAAAGTTAGAGTAAAGCAGTTGGCCTGATCCCATTGTGTTACTCAAATCTTCTTGAACTGTTGAAGAGGAAGTATAGGTTTGTGTAACTAATAAAGGAGCAACAAGACAGCTAACATGTCTAATGACTGAGGAAGCTATTGTGTAGAAGCTGGGTAGAGGGCTGCTTGGTCAGTGAAAGGTAGGGCAGATAAGAAAAATCCCTGGGGGGTGTTTGACACTTTTGATGTCCCTAGTGAATTGGAGTCTTAGCATCTGGGGACAGACATCCTCTCCCTCTTCCATGGCAGTGGTTCTCAGTGTTCGAAAGTCCTGCAGAACATCTTGGCTGGTTACTTTCATAATCTACCATATTAAAGATAAAATTATGCATTTATTTAAAAGCAACAATGGAGGAGTTATATAAAATATTCCCGTATTGCTGTTGTGCTTAACTATAAATGTAATTCTTGGGTAGATGAGCATAATGTTTCATCTTTTCTTTAGATGGGCCATTTTTGCTTAATAGGGAGGGTGAGACAGGGTAGAATTAAACTGTTTTGTGCTGTCATAAAAGTAAACCAGACTGCTGAATTCTATTTTTATTTCTATGATTTGGCACAATATAATATTATGTGGAGAGGGGAATAACTTTTCTTTGCTTGTTTCCATCTACCTATTTAATATTATTTAACTAAGTACTTAATTAAATGCCCTAATTAGCATATCCTGGCTTCAGGCTGCTTTTTTGTTACAACTTTCTGAAACTGCATTGTTCATAATTCAGTGTGTAGTTTTACCTCTGTTATATGCTTGTTTAACCAGATTCTTCCACATACCCTCATCCCCCTTTTCATTAGGACATAGATGCTTTCAGGTAAAATCTCAGAAAAATGACCCGTACAGACTCACCTTAATGTCATCCTGCAAGTATGTTGTGAACTCAGCCTGTTTGGGTCGAGTAAACTTGCATGCACAGTAGATGCATCATCATGGGCACATGTTGTATGTATTCTTTTGAGACTTGATAGTGCTGGGAAATCCATGAATACTGCCTTTAAGTTTCCCTTTCTAAGCTTCTTTTAAACAAAAATAAATAAATATGACCTAGAATGTACAGGTTGGATGAAACACACAGAGATCTTATTCTGAAAGAGTTTGTTGCTTCTTTGAGTCTTTCCATTCTTTGGATATGGGGAGTTGTATCAGCTGATAATTGCATTACCATTTCTGTATCCATATAAATGCATACATGGCAGGAATTCAGAGAGGTTGCTACATGAGTGAGTTAGTCTAGTTATTGTAGGAACTTGTTCTTGCTCCTGATGCCCTTGGTTCTCTGTCTGGTGTCTGGGACAAGAGCAGTGTGAACCTCACTCTTGAATAGAGTGCTAGTTCAGCAGTATGCTGTATTAGCTATTACAAAATTTTAATTATATTAGAATAAAGCCCAATGAAATAGCACAAAAAATAATCCATTATTTTATTGGCTAGTTTTTTAAAGCTTGGCATATGCTGAGGCCCAAAGTAACATGCAGCAATAGCAAAAGTCTACAAAAGGAATGAAAAAAATAAGTTACTGGAGCAGAGGCGAGGAGGGAATCTTTGAATATTTCTTTGTCTTGCTACCCTTCCAACCAATTTCTCAAGCAAACATTAAAGAAAAGCAATTTGACTAGGTACAAAAAAACCCAAAAAGCGTTGTCTCTCCCTGTGAAAATGAACTAAGTAGAAGTTTGCCCATTCATATATAAATAGGCATTCAAATGACATACATTTATTTAAATTGTAAGTTTATATGAACATATGAGAATCTGGCCCACAGCTGCAGATAAAGCATCACAGTGTGACATGCTCTGTGTGGCTCATAGGGATTCAAGTGTGTTTGCCATTATCTTCCTACATACAAGAAAGCCTGTGTCCTCAGTTATTACAAGTTGCTGCAATGTTTTCTTTCTTGTGACTAATGTGGTCAGGCCAGAACTAATACTACTCTTTCAAATGAATGGTAATGAGTTAGGTCACCTTTTGAAGTGCCTCACTACATCTTATAAATCTTGTAACTCTACTGAGTGAGGGATGGGGTTTTATTCCTGCTTAAGACATGTTGAATTAAAATGCGAGTAAAAGTACTTAACTTTTATCCAAAACAGACAATGCAAGTTTATTGTATTGTCAGATGTTAATGGCTACAGAAATTACTGCAGGGGGCAGGGGAAGGGAGTGCTATACTTAGGTTACTTGTCTAAAATAAAATAAGTAGCAGGCTAAACTAATTCAATAAAGTATAAAATATGTGTTATATTTGAAACTGTATGTAATTACCAAAAGAAAAGCATTTAACTCTCAACTACAGCTGTATATACAGCCTACGTATGTTTAGAGCTGTTACTTACTGGATTTCTGTGGATCTAATGTGTGATTATGTAGTAAATCCATGTTTCTTTTTCAGTCTTTTTACATATTTGGTAGATAGGATAATAAGAATAGAAGGGCTGGGAACAGCCCACACATTCTGACAAAGAACGTATAATAAAATTAGGCTAAATATTAAGGTTATTTTTATTTTTCACCTTGTATGTCCAGAAATCTTGTCGTGATTGAATTGGCTGTCAGTGTGCTACAGCTTCCAATTATGCCAAACTGTGATCTCATAAAGGGGAAGAGGGTAGAGAATTAGAGGGGTGCAGATGTCTGAGCTGTGAGATACATAGGGAATTTAAATTGTGAGGTGGCATTTCCATGCCAAATAGGCAATTAAGGGCATGTTTTCTATTTTTTGTCAGTTTATCAAAGTTAAAGTTGACTGGGTTCTAAGTAACTGGTCTCTCAGCCTTGAGTTGGACTGTGTGAACTTAGGAACCTTTTGTACTCTTTTCCTGTGTGTTCTAGAAGCTGAAGTACTCCCTGAACCACTCTTGTGGCCTAGACATTAAAGCACTCCCTAGCTGTCTCTTTGCAGACTTTGTTAATTTCTTAAAAGACAGTGTATTTGAGAGCACTCCTTAAAAGCTTGATACCTGTTTTATAGTGTTTGTTTTATATTTACTCTTCACTGTTTTGGGATAAAAAAACCCAACTTTTTTTAGCTTACAAAACAATAATAGTTATAATATAGGCTTGTTTTGTGGAAAATTATTACAGTGTGTAAAAATGGATGGGTGTGGAATTTGGAGAACTCTTGTTACCTGACTCATTTTCATTCACAGACTGGAAGAGAGTTTAAGATCAAAGCATAAGTACTAGGAGCTAGGGATTAAAAGTGATCTTTGGACTCTTGTATTTAAATCTAAAATCTTGCTTTTGTTTTTACAATGCTGTGTTTGTAATTATCCCAGTAAAGAAATACCTTTGAGCATTTTGTACGAAGTATAATCAAAGCCATGTGTTATGACATAGGAAGCATGCAGAAACTCTTCATCTACTATGAACTGCTACAAGAATGTTTCAGTAAGATTTCACCTAGGGTTTCTTCTGGCTTTGAGGTCCTGATAGTACTATGCTGAGGAAAGCCTCTCTGTGGCAGAAAGAAAAGAGTTTGGCTTTATCAGTTAGCTATTGCAGCCTACAGCGCAGGATTGAGAACTGAGGGACACTGCTGGCCTCTTGTCTTTTCCAGGAGAAAGGAAAATGAAATGAAAGGGGAGATAGGGGCTGTTTTTTTCATAAAATTATGGGTGATAAACCTTTGAGGATAAGTGATAAGGAGAATAAATGTTCTGTACTGTAAAGGAAATTATTTTCAAAGTATTTGGTTTGCACTAGTAACAGCAATCACATGGTGAAAGATTACAAATTTTCAGAATTTATGGGTGTGCAATACAATAACTCTAGGTTTCTAATAGATTTGAGGTTTTAAATAATAAAAAATTATAAAGAACACTAACACTCTTTGTAAAAAGAAGATACTAGAGGTAAGAGCTAACAAAAAGAAAATATATTCAGTGTCTTGGGGCAAGTGAACTTGAGTTTCAACGGAGGATGCAAAACTCAGAAATTTAATTGGCAGAATATTATGCTGCTTCTTGGGCTTCATCACGTTAATGATACCAGCCATGTATATATGGATGTAATGGATGTAAATGCCATCTATGTAAATGAAGTTACATCCACCTGGCAAGCAGTCACAAATGGTCTTCCTCAGGGCTCAGTATTGGGGCCAGTTCTGTTTAATATCTTTATCGTAAAACAAACTCGGGGTGCTGGCTGATGGCCGTCTGAACATGAGCCAGCAGTGTGCCCAGATGGCCAAGGCCAAGAGCATCCTGGCTTGTATCCAAAACATTGTGGCCAGCAGGACAAGGGGAGTGACTGTCACCCTGTACTCAGCACTGGTGAGGCTACACCTCGAATTCTGTGTTCAGTTTTGGGCTCCTCACTGCAAGAAAGACACTGAGGTGCTGGAGTGTGTCCAGAGAAGGGCCACGAAGCTGGTGAAGAGTCCAGAGCACAAGTCCTGTGAGGAGTGGCTGAAGGAACCACTGTTGTTTAGCCTGGAGAGGAGGAGGTTCAGCAGTTGCTCTCTACAACAACCTGAAAGGAGGTGGTAGGCAGGTGGAAGTAGTTCTCCCAGATAACTACTGACAAGACAAGAGGAGAAGGCCTGAAGTTGTGCCAGGGGAGGTTTAGGTTGGATAACAGGAAAAAATCCTTCACTGAAAGGGTGGTCAAGCACCGGAATAGGCTGCCCAGGGAGGCGGTAGAAACACCATCCCTGGAGGTGTTTAAAAACCACATAGATGTGGTGCTTAGGGACGTGGTTTAGTGATGGACTTGACAGTCCTGCCTTAATGGTTGGACTTGATGATCTTAAAGGTCTTTTTCAACCTAAATGATCCTATGTCTCTTCTCCCTAGACTGCAAATTTACTGCCGCCTCCTGGAGATGGCAGGTGCACAAGTAGTTCTGCCCCTACACACTTTCTATTAAAGGAAGGGATGCGCCTGTACTATCTCAGTGAATAGTACTTTGCCCAACTTTCAGGTGTATTAGGGAGCCTTGCGGGGTGATGGTGGTGGAAATTTCTACTTTACATTTCAACTCTCTCCAGGACTTCTTAGAAGCAGGGAAGTTAATCTGATGTTTCAAACCATGCTGAAGATGTGAAAATGATTAGATGGAGAACAAATGCTAAAACCAAAAATTAAACATTTTTGTGATATTCAGGTAATTCTCTGTGGTTTAGGACTGAGTTCACTGGATCCATTAAACATGTGCTGTCAGAGTATTCAGTGTGTAAAATGCTGGAATAACTGAGACTTTTTCATGATAAGCACACAGATAACAGAGAACCAGCTACTGTTAATTCATCACAGTTTTAGAGACTTGATTTTATTGTCCCCTTGGCTGGTTTTCTAACAGAGGAGTAGTTATTTCAGTGGTAGATGTCATTTTAACAATATGTGTAGGGACCTCAGCAGTATATTCCCATAAATACCACATGATTTTATATAAGAATATTTGAAGACCAGAAAATTTAAAAGAAGAATAAAGTATTGTGATTATGGTATGCATGCATACCCCTAGAAGGAATTCATATCTGTGTCTCTTTGGACCAAGTTGCTTAAGATAAACTTAATAATAGAACTAATTAAAGCCTGAATTTTGTTTTTGGGGGCTACTTTGCAATTTTGGAGGGGATTAAAATATTGAGATTAAAACATCCATTGTGACATCATGGATGTTTCTAGTTACTTTATGTGACTATCAAGTATGTGTTAAAATTTGAAACTTTTTTAAGAAAAAAACTTTGATTTTTATTTCTCATACTTTCTGAGCAAATGGTGCTGTTGACTTCGTGTGGAGCATTTCCTATTATGATTGTTTATAAAGAAAAAAATACCCATTTATGCTGATAATCTTTTAAGTAAAACCTACTAAACCCACAAAAAATACATGGTTTTATATTGTTTCAGTGACTTTGGCAATATTTTATTTTTGATATGCAGATTTACCTTCCTTTGAAATACCACTCCAGGCATATATAAAAGCAGTTCTTACATGAAATTCATGGTTTTATTTACTTCCAGCTCTTAAGTGATCAAAGCTTTACATGTTTTTGGTGTAAAACTCACAGCTGGGATTATATCTTCACATAATAGCACCAGATATATAGCTCAAAAGGCATAGAAAGAAGAATTTTCTTGTAACAAAACCTCGAATTAGCTTTTTAGCCCTTGGAATTTAATGCCATATTTAACAAGGGCACAAGGTCTTGCCATGTGTTTAGACTTTTTTATGTTGACCTGTTGGTTCAAAACAGAGTAAAAGATTTATGAATGAGTGAAGTATAGCTAATTTGACGGCTAACGCTGCCTCTCATGCATTGTTCATATCCAGGTTAAGTGATTGTGAACCAAAGCTAAGGCTGCCTACCAAAGACTGGGCTGGTACCCTATTGTTTTTAACACTAGTGGGAGAAGGCATTGAAGTGATTTGAGACACCTTACTCTATGAAGACAGATAGGTTTCTGGTATATTGTGCTCTCCTAGGTGTGCTTAAATAATAACTCCCTTCTAAGTCTAGTGCCTGTGACTTTACCTTTCTTTTCCTTATATTTCCTGACTCTTTCTGCTTCTGGGCATGCCAGAAACTTAGAGATACTGCGGAAGATGGTAATATGGCTACTAAATTATCAGGAAACATAGAAACCCAGCATAGAAAAGGCAGCATGCCAAGTAAATAACCCCTTGCAACAGGGAAGTTGTTATTCAGGTAGGGATTTTGATACTGCTTTGAGGCTGGAGATAGGACAAGTAGTTTACTCTCTGAATGATGGTCAGTGTAGAGCTGGAGTTGCAGGTTTTATTCAGTAATATCTTGGAGTAAGTATGAAGTACCTCTACAGGGAGTAGGAACTAGAGTTTCTTGGGCTTCTTGTTGGCACGTTATCAAACCCATGAGTCAGGTTCCCCCTGCAGTGCTCCATCTTGCTTTTAATCTAAAGGATTGCCTATCTAGTGATGGATCTCATGTGGAAGGTTTTTCATGACTCTATCAAGGATTTCCGTTTCCCATCATGACCTGGACACTAACTGTTGGGGTTGGGCATGGCTCTGGAAGCCATCCAAGTCTGTGGTGCCATGACCAACTTATGCCAACATGTATGGTCTCTCTGTGCTCCCAAGTGATTTTTGCTTTCTGCTGCTTTTGATGCATGTGATCTTGTGGTGAACTGAGTTACTGAACTAATCCATAAAACTTTTTTTTTTTTTTTTTTTTTTGTTCCCCCTAAGGCAAGGTAAATTATACTTTCAGTAGGAGCTCTGTTAATGCACGGAGTGAAGTGTAAATAACAAATCTGAAGAAAGAAACATCAGTGCTAACAGTGGAAGGATGTGAACAGTGGGGAGTAGAAAAAATACAGTTTCATAAAGAAAACATAGATAATGCATTATATATTTTGTTGTGTAAGTACACATTATTGCAGGCAGTAGCCCCTTATTCATGGAGAAGAGCATTCTTGTGGGGTAATTACTATCATAAGGAGGAGACTTGAGTACAATATGATTTCTGTAAATAAGGTGAAACTGCTGGATACAGGAGTGGATGTTCTCATTTATTATTCCTTTAAAGAATAGCATTTTTTCATCAATGATTCAGTTTTACAAATCATTATTATGCTGTAAATTATTAAGTTGCATAAATTATTCTTTGTATGTAATGTGTAAGTTTCAAGGTATAATAGAATTTTATACTTTTCACTAGATGACAGAAGCTATTCTGCTCTTGTTGTTCATTCATTTGGAAATACTGCAGTTCTTAATTTTTTATTTTGTTTTATATAAATGAATCAAGTTTTGACCAAGCAGTTATTTTGCTATGTGAGACT